>NC_057739.1:4099142-4152168 GCF_004010195.1 Chiloscyllium plagiosum
GTGGGTGGGGGCAGCGCTGAAGGTGGGTTCTCGCGCACAGTGTGCTGCTGCAGTCTCCTAAGCGGGGAGCAGACTTAAAAAACTCTGAGCCCCAGAGGAAAGGCATTTAATTGATTAATCAAATAATCGATTATCTGAACGAAATATTGCCCGTCCATCTCGTTTGGATAATCGAGGTTCCTCTGTACATTTCATCCACTGCTCTACAGTCACCAATGTGTTTTGTCACATCCTCAAAGAATTCAGTAAGGTTTGTGAGATATGACCTGCCCCTCACAAAGCCATGCTAACTATCTCTAATCAAGCTATGCTTTTCAAAAAATCATAAATCCTATCTCTAATAATTTGCCCACCACTAACATAAGACTGACTGGTCTGTAATTCACAGGATTATCCCTATTCCCTTTCTTGAACAAGGGAATAACATTTGCCACCCTCCAATCATCTGGCACTACTCCAGTGGACAGTGAGGATGCAAAGATCATTGCCAAAGGCTCAGCAATGTCTTCCCTTACTTCCTGTAGTAACCTTGGGTCAGGGGACCTTTTCAAACTTTCCAGCACATCCTCCTTTTTAACATAAACCTGTTCAAGCATATCAGCCTGTTTCACGCTGTCCTCACAATCGACAAGTTCCCTCTCACTAGTGAATAATGAAGCAAAGTATTCATTAAATACCTCCCCTACCGTGGGCGGCACGGTGGCACAGTGGTTAGCACTGCTGCCTCACAGCGCCTGAGACCCGGGTTCAATTCCCGCCTCAGGTGACTGACTGTGTGGAGTTTGCACGTTCTCCCCGTGTCTGCGTGGGTTTCCTCCGGGTGCTCCGGTTTCCTCCCACAGTCCAAAGATGTGCAGGTCAGGTGAATTGGCCATGCTAAATTGCCCGTAGTGTTAGGTAAGGTGTAAATGTAGGGGTATGGGTGGGTTTCGCTTCGGCGGGTCGGTGTGGCCTTGTTAGGCCGAAGGGCCTATTTCCACACTGTAATGTAATCTAATCTAATCTAATCTACCTCCTCTGACTCCAGGCACAGGTTCCCTTTATTATCCCTGATTGGCCCTACCCTCATTCTAGCCATCCTCTTGTTCCTTAGCTAAGTGCAGAATGCCTTAGGGTTTTCCTCACTCCTACTGGCCAAGGCTTTTCATGCCCCCTTCGAGCTCTTCCAAGTCCATTTTTCAGTTTTTTCCTGACTACCTTGTAACCCTCTACAGTCCTGTCTGATCCTTGCTTTCTCAACCCTAAGTAAGCTTCCTTCTTCCTCTTGACTAGATGTTCCATATCCCTCGTCACCCAAGGTTCCTTCACCCTACCATCCCTTCCTTGCCTCAGTGGGATAAACCTGTCCAACACTCGCAGCAAGTGCTCCATAAACAGCCTCCACTTTTCAGTCATGCATTTTCCTGAGAATATCTGTTCCCAATTTATGCTCCACAGTTTCTGTCTAATAGCATTGTACTTCCCCCTCTCCCAATTAAATACTTTCCCATACCACCTGGTCCTATCCCTCTCCATGACTATAGTAAAGGTCAGGGAGTTGTGATCACTATCACTGAAATGCTCTCCCAACAAGAGATCTGACACCTGACCTGGTTCATTGCCAAGCGCCAAATCCAGTCGGCCTATCTACATATTGAGTCAACAACCCCTCCTGGACACACCTGACAAAATCTGCTCCATCCAAACTATTTGTACGAAAGAGGTTCCAATCAATATTAGCGAAATTAAAGTCACCCATGACAACAATCCTGTTACTTCTGCACCTTTCCAAAATCTGCCTCTCAATCTTACTCCTCCGTGTCTCTGTTGCTATTGGGGGTCTAGAGAAAACTCCCAATAAAGTGACTGCTCCTTTCATGTTTCTGACTTCCATCCATAATGACTCAGTAAACAACCCCTCCTGGATGACCTCCCTTTCTGCAGTTGTTATACTATCCCTGATTAGCAATGTCACTCCCCCACCGCTTTTACATTTCTACTTTTGAAACATCTAACCCTGGAACATCCAACAACCATTCCTGTCCCTATGATATCCACGTCTCCGTAACGGCCGCAACATCGTAGCTCCAAGTACTGATTCATGCTCTAAGTTTAACACCCTTATTCCCGACACTTATTGCGTTAAAATAGACACATTTCAATGCATTGCGCTGACTGCAACTTTGCCCTATCATCTCTCTATCCTTCCTCACAGACTCTCTGCACGCTGTGTCTGCGTGTTCACCCATTCACCCCATTCTCTGATCCATAGCTCCATTTCCCATCCCCCTGCCAAACTAGTTTAAACTTTCCCAAAGAGATCTAGCAAAACTCCTGCCTCAGATATTGGTACCCCTCCAGTTCAGGTGCAACCCATCCTCCTTGTCCAAATCCCATCTTCCCCAGAAGGCAGTGTGATCATTCATGTCCTGCACAACTGCAGTGAAATCATGGATACACTACATACTGCAGTGATTTATACATGTGTTACACACCAAAGTGATCTCATGCACGCACTATACAACTGCAAAGATTAGATACATGTATTACAAGGCTGCAGCGTGGCCCTGCATGAACTGCTCAACTGCAGGGGTTCATTCAAATACTGCACAACTTCAGTGATCTCATGCACATACTGGACAGGCACCGCATGGTCATTTTTAACTGAAAAACCACATTGAGGCCATGCGTGAACTGCACAGCTGCATTGAGGGCATGCATATACTGCATGGCTGCAGTGATCTCATGTGTGTGCTGTACAGCTGCAGCTGAAGCAGATTGCAAGTCAATTTGCAGTGAGCTAACCCTGAGACTGACTACCAGCTGGACCCAGAAGATCTAGAACTGTCTACAAGCCAGTTGAAAACTGGGTAATACATAGATCCATTCAAAAGGAGGAAGCATAAAATCCTGAGGAAAATCGCTCCAATGAAGAAACATTTCATAAAATTTCACTTAAGACCAATCACATTCTGAATTCATTATTATGAACATAATTTGTCTATTTGTTCTAATCTGTTGCCTAGTTTCTTGGGGATAATGTGATCTGCAGGTGGACCTCCTACTCCCACATGAAGTACTAATATATAATATGTTAGATTAACATCTCGATATACAATATAGGCTGAGTCAACAGCCCCCACTGTAGCTTTTGTACAAACTACAAACAAAATCTTGTGGAGTGGCTCTGGAGGTTTTTATAGAGAATGTCAAGTTCCCAGCAAGAGATGTAAACAGGATAGGATCAACTGATACTTTGCTACGCAGCCTCTGATTTTCTGCCCATTTGTAATAATGAGGCAATTAGTACTGATAGGAAATAGACAGTAACTCTCTTCCCATTTTGACAGATTAAATCACTGGACAAACCAATCAGTTAATTGGGTTTTCCTTACCTTATCTGAATATATTGACATGCGTGTGGTCAAGCCAATGACAGGAATTCGGTAGAAGCCAGCTGTATAAGACACAGGAGTAGGGGTGAGGTGGTCACTTGGGCCGGGTGGGTGACTCACCAATATCGCGTAAACCTGGGAAGAAAGAACCACACACAGTGATGTGAAACATCCAGGAACTAACATTCCTCCAACATCAGAACACCAGTGCCTTGCAGAGTTCTCACCCTACCAAACTAAAAAAAAGCAGTAATCAGGGTCTCAGTCACTGTTCCTCCCCTCTCTGTCACCCATTTCATCAATTCTTCCCAATCCCCAGTTAGTAACATCCTTTCCCCATTGGCTGGCTCTCACCCCATCATTTACCCAGTTGTCAGTGCTACATTGCCCTTGCCCAATAATAGAATTATACTTCTCTCCCTTTTCCACTCCTCACTGTCAACTAAAATTACAGAGAATTTACAAAGAAATTTAATTTTACCTGCTTGGTCTCTGCCATTGTGAACCTATGCAAGACTCCTTCTACACAAATTACCTTTTCTTACCTGCCCGCTTTCTGTTTTCTCTCACACACACACACACACACACGTGTGTATCAAACCTCTGTTTAAATGCACTGATGCCGCCTGGTGTATTGACTCAAGTTGACAGCGAGTTGTACATTCCAGCCACCCTGTGTAAAAACGTTCCTCCAAAGCTACAGGCAATCGACAGGTGAATGTCCTACAAAGTTCTCCCCAGTTTTCTAACCATCATCCCTCAAACCATCTCACTGAAACAGATTGCCTAAATCTTAGGTGGCACGGTGGGTCAGTGGTTAGCACTGTTGCCTCACAGTGCCAGGGACCTGGGTTCGATCCCTGCCTCAGGTGATTGTCTGTATGGAGTTTGTACATTCTCCCCATGTCTGTGTGGGTTTCCTCCCATTGTCCAAAGGTGTGCAGGTCAGTTGAATTGGTCATGCTAAATTGCCCGTAGTGTTAGTGCATTAGCCAAATGGAAATGGGTCTAGGTGGGTGACTCTTCAGAGGTTTGGTGTGGACTTGTTGGGCTGAAGGGCCTGTTTCCACACTGTAGGGAATCTAATCTATTTGTAGGAGTTTGCTCAGCATAAATTGACTATAAAGTGAGTTGTCCAATAATCTTGAGAACTACTGTATAAATGCAAGTCTTTCTTTTGATCTTTTACACATGCACCTCATTCCGTGTTGCTTACAAGTTGAAACAATCTCTGCACAATCTGGTTGGGTATAACTGTTATGTCACGGGGTAAACCCCTTCGCTAATTTAAACCAGTCACACAGAAAAGCTAACCTCACCTCATAATCTGTAAAAATATGACTGACAAAGAACTACCAAAGCTGAAAAATGTGTTGCTGGAAAAGCGCAGCAGGTCAGGCAGCATCCAAGGAACAGGAGAATCGACGTTTCGGGCATAAGCCCTTCTTCAGGAAAGGGCATTCCTGAAGAAGGGCTTATGCCCGAAACGTTGATTCTCCTGCTCCTTGGATGCTGCCTGACCTGCTGCGCTTTTCCAGCAACACATTTTTCAGCCCTGATCTCCAGCATCTGCAGTCCTCACTTTCTCCTAAAGAACCACCAAATCCCACTATTTAAAAAAAATTAACAATTTATTCTTTAATTCCAAGAGAAAAAGAGAAGACTAAACAACAACTATCTACACTGTAATCCTCCTTTGTCTAATCGATTTATCTGCTTCCCACTCTACAACAATATACCAATCCAATAAAATCCCCTGATAAGTTTTACAAAATAATTCAAAATTTCAAAACCAGCCAGCTGTCAGTCTTCCCTTTGTACTTTCCTCTGTAGATTTTCCTGAGTCGTCTTCGGTTTTCTGCTGCACAGATTCCATATGAAAAGAGAGTGTCTCTGTGGGCAGTCTACCTGTTGGTGCTCTCTGCCACTGTGGCTAACTGGTCAAAATGCTTGATTTTTATGGAAATGTGTTGCTGGAAAAGCGCAGCAGGTCAGGCAGCATCTAGGGAACAGGAGAATCGACGTTTCGGGCATTAGCCCTTCTTCAGGAATCATTCCTGAAGAAGGGCTAATGCCCGAAACGTCGATTCTCCTGTTCCCTAGATGCTGCCTGACCTGCTGCGCTTTTCCAGCAACACATTTCCATCTCTGATCTCCAGCATCTGCAGACCTCACTTTCTCCTGCTTGATTTTTTTACCCTACAACATCAGATTGTCTCATTGGTTTGATGTCATAAAAACAGTAAAATTCAAGTTCGATTGGATTTTGGTGTGTTGGGGCATAATTTAAACTAATTGACTGAATTCAAATTTGTTGTGTACCATTGCAACTCATCGCAGCTTTTTTTTCACATCTAAATGTTACATTTCTAAAATTTTCAGCACACGCTGTGCCTTTCTAGGGCCATGCCAGCTTTCACACTCTCTTAATGAGAAAGTACACATCTACAACTTCATAAAACAACATTCCACAAAAGTTAACATACAGTTGAGGGAATTAAGCAATCCCACAACCTACTGGATCAGATCCACGTTTTTCATTCCTACTGCTTTTTTAGTCCAAGGACATCCAGATCTCCCAAAACAGCAAATTTCAGTTTGTCATAATTTTAAAATTTATTTTGCTTTTATATTGTTCCTGCTAAAGTTAATAAGTGTATACTTTCCCCATTCTACTTTGCCTGCTATCTCCATCCTGTCTACTTGACCTACCTGTGTTCCTCTTCACTCTCTATATCCTCCCCATGGGTTACAATCCCAATAAGATTTGTACCATCAGCAAACCCAGATGCAATATATTCATTCTTGCCATCTTAGTCATTAATATAGACAATAAATAGCAATAGTCTGTCAACCCAAAGCTGTCTCACTTATTCTAATCTCTGCTTCGTTTACATGATCTAGTCTTTAAGGCATGTCAAAGTTTTACTCCTAACTTTATGAGTCTTTCTCTTGTGCAATAACTACATGCGCACCAGCTTATTGAATGTTTTTTTTTGGAAATCCAAATATATTACATTCATTAGTCCACCTTTATCTACCCAGCTAAATTATAGGTGAATGTCTTACAAAGTGGTTGGAGCCAGGTGGACTTTGTTAACTATGTGATTTTTGATTGGGGTTGTTAACTTGGACAAATCAGGAAAGCCTTCGCTGACCAATATAGCCAGACAAAAAAAAGAGAAAAGAAAAAAAAAACAGAAGAAGCACTACCGCAGTTAGGCGGTAGGGTGGGCGTAAGGAAAAAATATGTACATAACCAGAGGGAAAAACAATTAACCAGGAGAAGCATTGCTCACTCTGGGCTTTGCTTCCCATGGGTTTATTGGTCGCACGGGTGTCTTTTCTGATGGTGTAAATGTTAATGAAAGTTATTTTCACTTGGTGTTTTTCACCGTACCTTGCACCTACCCACACATAAACATGAGTGCTGAGGAATATGAGCACTACTGCTGTATGGCAATTGGGGATAAAAAAGAAAGAAAAAAAAATCGAGAAAAAAATAAATAACCAGGAGATTACAATTTCCTCAGTTGAGGACTGGTCTGAGCTGACTGACCACAGCCAATGTACTATGCACTAGTAAATAACGGGTGACTTGGTGACGGGACACCAGCCTCTGTGCAGTGATTTCAGTGGTGGTGGGAGAAAACAGGTTGGGCCTGAAGAACATTCGCATGCAACAGTTATCATGGAGTTGGGGTATGAATTTCTGGCGTCATGCCTCTACTTGGGAATCTTGACTCTCATTTGACCCCGCTGTCGAAGTATGTGGAAGGAGTGTCATACTCCTTCTGGGTCAGATGAAAAGCAATGAGTAATCCTTCTGACTGTGTGTGGACCCGCATTTTTGGTTGTAACTTTCCAGAGGCACCAGACACTAAAACCTTCCAAGAGTTGACAGAGTTGGTTAAGGAATATTACGACCCCAAACCTCCTCTAATCCTGAGATGCTATTGGTTCTATTCAGCATTTAGAGAACTGGTGGAATCCATATTGGGATTTTTCTCGAAGTTACAGTGATTGGCTGATGCATGTGATTTTGGGTTAACCCTGAATGAGATGCTGAGAGACCGTTTGGTCTGTGGGAATAACCATGTAACTATGGGGATTTTAAGCAACTGATAAACCACTTCCCGCAGCTGGGTAAATACCCGATCCCTTGCATTGAGGACTGTACGGAAAGTTGGTGGAGGGGCTGTCCATGACGAAGCTGGACATGAGCCACGTCTACCTGAACCTGCGACTACATTGAGGATCCCAGAAGTAAGCTACAGTTGTAACCTATAATAGTTTATATCAATATAGACTGCTATTCAGGGTATCATCAGCCTGTACTCCTTTTCAGTGGATCCTGGAGAACATTTTACAAGGGCTACCCAACGTTGCCATTTATCTGAATGACACACTAATAACAGGGAAGACCAATAAAGATCACTTGGAGAACCTGGATGTAGTGCTTAAAGGTTTCCCCCAGGCGGATGTATGCCTTAGAATGGAAAAATTGTATTCCATGAGCCAAAGTGGTTTACTTGGGTGACAGAATTGACAAAACCTGGTTACATTCATTTGAAGAGAAAGTGACTGCGATCAAAAGAGCTTTGATCACTCCCACATCTGTACCTGAGCTTTCCTTGGGTTGGTGAATTCACATGTAACCTGGCCTCATCATGGCACCCGTATACCTGCTATTGCAAAAGGGTCAGCCTTGGCAATGGTTACAAAGCCAAGAAGCAGCCTTTAGGGAAGTGAAAAAGCAGCTATCATCATCTAAGGTGTTGGTCCACTATGATCCGAAGCGTGAAATAGTGCTGACATGCCCGTACGGTATTGGGGTACTGTTGGCTCACCAGTGGCCACAAGGACAGGAATGCCCAATAGCGTATGCTTCCCGGACTTTGACTGATACCGAATGCAAGTATGCTCAGATAGACGAGGAAGGTTCGGTGGTTATCTTTGATGTAAGGAAGTGTAGTGTTTGGAACAAAGTGGATCTCTTTAACTACGAGGCTCTTGATTTGGGTTGTTAACCTGGGCCAATCAAGAAAGCCTTGGCTCACCATATAACCAGGAGATTTATGTTAGAGTCTGGGTGTCTTGGAGAAGGAGCACGCAGTCTCCACCAACACCCTGGAGGTGTTCAGGGAGAGGTGGGCGCCGCAGGGAGTGGAGTGCATTATTTCCCCCTCCAACTCTATTTTGATTTAGTCCCTACCCTCCCCTTCACTGTTTTGATCACACAGCACTGCCCTTTGACGCGAAGGGCAGTGTTTGTCACTGGCCACCCGGGTGTTTTCCTATATTCCTGGTGGTGGAAATTGAATAAAGATTCGTGCACTTTATGTCTTTCACTGTGTCTCACACTTACACACACACACACACACACACACACACACACACCTCTGAAGACCTCCTCGTGGGTCTGCTCCTGGGCCTGGCCAAACTGGCCATCAACAGGTCCAGGCAGCGGGCCGTGGAGGGGGTCGTTAGGGCCGACTGCCTGCCCCTCTTCCGCGGTTATGTTAGAGCCCGGGTGTCCTTGGAGAAGGAGCACGCGGCGTCGACCAACACCCTGGAGTTGTTCATGGAGAGGTGGGCGCCGCAGGGAGTGGAGTGCATCATTTCTCCCTCCAATTCTATTTTGATTTAGTCCCTACCCTCCCCTTCACTGTTTTTGATCACACAGCACTGTCCTTTGATGTGAAGGGCAGTGTTTGTCACTGGCCACCCGGGTGTTTTTCTATCTTCCTGGTGGTGGAATTTGAATAAAGATTTGTGCACTTTGTGTCTTTCACTGTGTTTCACACTTGCGAAAAAAAAAATAAACAGGTGTCCGACTGCCTGCCCCTCTTCCGCGGTTACGTTAGAGCCCGGGTGTCCTTGGAGAAGGAGCACGTGGTGTCGACCAACACCCTGGAGTTGTTCAGGGAGAGGTGTGCGCCGCAGGGAGTGGAGTGCATCAATTTCTCCCTCAACTCTATTTTGATTTAGTCCCTACCCTCCCCTTCACTGTTTTGATCACACAGCACTGTCCCTTGATGTGAAGGGCAGTGTTTGTCACTGGCCACCCGGGTATTTTCCTATCTTCCTGGTGGTGGAAATTGAATAAAGATTCGTGCACTTTGTGTCTTTCACTGTGTCTCACACCTGCACACACACACACACCATGGGTGCTGGGGATAAAATAAGCACTACCGCACTTAGGTGGTAGTGTGGGGGTTAAAAAAAAAGAGAAAAAAAAAATAAACAGGAGAAAAAAATAATAATAAATAAATAAATGTTGTTTCTTCACTGGCCACCCGGGTGAAAAGAAAAAAAAGAAAAAAAAAAATTAACCAGGAGATTTATGTTAGAGTCTGGATGTCTTGGAGAAGGAGCACGCAGTCTCCACCAACACCCTGGAGGTGTTCAGGGAGAGGTGGGTGCCGCAGGGAGTGGAGTGCATCATTTCCCCCTCCAACTCTATTTTGATTTAGTCCCTACCCTCCCCTTCACTGTTTGATCACACAGCATTGCCCTTTGATGTGAAGGGCAGTGTTTGTCATTGGCCACTCGGGTGTTTCCTTTCTTCCTGGTGGTGGAAACTGAGTAAAGATTCATGCACCTTGTGTCTTTCACTGTGTCTCACACCTGCACACACACACAACATGGGTGCTGGGGAAAAAAATAAGCACTACGGGGGTAAAAAGAAAAGAAACAAAAGAGAAAAAAAAAGAAAAAGAAAAAAATAACCAGGAGATTTACGTTAGAGCCCGGGTCTCCTTGGAGAAGGAGCACGTGGTGTCCACCAACACCCTGGAGCTGTTCAGGGAGAGGTGGGCGCCACAGGGACTGGAGTGCATTATCTGTGGGGGTGGGGTTTGGGGGGAGGTAGCTGGGAAAGCGATAGGTAGATGGGGTAAGGGAGAAGGTGATAGATCAGAGGGGGCAGTGGTGGACGGGTCCGGAGGTGGAGGCTTGGAACTGGATAATGTGGGGGAAGGGGAAATGAGGAAGCCTCCATTTATCCCATGTGGTTGTGGGGTTCAAAGGTGGAATATGAGGTGTTCCTCCTCCAGGCTTCAGGTGATAACAGTTTGGCAGTGGAGGAGGCTCAGGACCTGCATGTCCTTGAGAAATGTATCAGCCATGATTGAATGGTGGAGCAGACTCGATGGGCAGAATGGCCTAATTATGCTCCAATATCTTATGTTCTTTAAACTCCAATAAATTAGTTAACCATGACTTCCCTTTGACAAAACCATGCAGACTCTGCCTTATCACCTTGAACATATCCAAGTGCCCTGTTTTAATGTCTTTAATAGTAACTTCTAACATTTTGTTCAGATGTCACTGGCCACTCGGGTATTTCCTTTCTTCCTGACAGATGTTCAGCTAACTGGCCTGTAGTTTCCTGCTTTCTGCTGCCTTCTCTTTTTGAATAAAGGAATCGTCAAAAATGGAAGCAGATTGGCCAAACTCTATTTCCCTTTCATAAAACAAAGTTATGTCGGCTGTGCATGGTTATGAGTTTCAAAATATATTGCTAACATTTGATCAATAATGTATTCCAACATATTCTCAATGACTGATATCAGCCTGATTGATCCATCATTCCCTACGTCCCTTTCCCTACTTTTTTCAGGAACAGGACATTTGCTAACTTCCAATCTACTGATACCAGTTCAGAATCTGGAAAATGTTGCAAGATCAGACCCTGTGCTCAGTGTCTCCGTCGGCCCATTGTTTTATTACCCTGGAATGTAGGCATCAGTTCCAGCTGTTTGGTAAGCTTCTATTTTTGAGTTCCTCACTATCAATCATCCCTCAGTTCCCCACTAATTTTGGTATTGTTTTTGTGCCTCCTTCTAAGAAATAGAAAATAAAAGAGAGTAACGATAGTGTTATCACTGGCCCATCGGTCTGTTCCCTTATTAGAGACAAACAATTGGTGGTGGATTAACTTGAAGGTCACCATGCCTCATGTGATCAGACAGGTTGAGAAGGAGACCCCTTCATGGTAACCTCAGCTGCTGTGGGAACTGAACCCATGCAATTTCCACCTCCCAGCACTTAAAAACAGCTGTCTAGCCAACTGAGCTAACCACCCCTCAATAACAGAGGCATGGGCCGTGATGAGTGTTTTAGATTATTGGGCAAATTTTAGAGGGAATGTGAGGAAATGTTTTTTGAACAGCAAGTGACAAGAGTCTGGACCATGCAATACCAAGGCCGATGAGGCTTTGGGCTAAGTGCTAGACAACGGGATTCGATTAATTATGTGCTTGTTTTTGACTGGTGCAGACTCGATGGACTGAATCGGGTATTTTCTGCACTGTAGACCTCTAAAAAGATTAGGGAAGTCAAGGTCTCGAGATATAGGCTGTGATGAGGTCAGGGGATCCAGGGGATGGGCTGTGATCAGGGTTGGGGAAGGGGCTGCGATGGGGTCAGTGTTGGGGGATGATCCATGATGGAGTCAGGGATCAGGGGATGTGCCATGATGGGGTTGGGGGTCAGGGGATGGGTTGTGATGGGGTCAGGTGGTTGGGCTGTGATGAGGTCATGGACTATGATGGAATCAGGGGATTGGGGGATGGGCCGTGATGGGATCGGGTGTTGAGGGTTGGGATGTGCTGTGATGAGGGCAATTTCCTATGAGCCAAAATGATTTCTTTTTGGGCTTGACTTTTTCCATTATGTGGCAGCAACAGATAAATGAATCTGGACTGGGAGGTCTGCACTGTATCAGCAGCACTCAGTTACATCCTCATGAAATGGCTCAGATTTCTGAGGTTTGGAATATTGCAGTAAAATTGCTTATAATATAATTTGGTTAAAGTACCATTTAATATCAGAAGGTTGATCCACTCAAGAGGCCCATTAGGTCAATAATACTATCAACAAAAGGTTGCAATTACAGACAAAGGAGGAGCCCGATCTGTGAGACATGCGAACCTGCAATACTCACGCAAATACTTTTATCAATTTGTGTGGGGTCAGCCCTCTACACAAGCAGCACTCCTCCAAATCAAATGTTCCAGGAACCTAACTATAGGAAATATATGAACTATTTTCAACATGTAAGCTGATCCTGCCCGGAATCTGCTCTCTGAAGAAAATGTACAGCCATTAAATCTGACCAGCTGGTGCCTCCACTGCTAACTATGGGATATTTGTTGCAAATATCTCTGTTTTGGCTCCATAACCTAAAGAAGACTTTCCCAATAACGCATGGTTGGCTTCAGTGGGAAGGGGAAGTTCAGGAAACAAATGCAGAAACAACTATTCAGAATCTGAAAAGAGAAATGGCAAGTGTGTATTTTTGTGAAAAGACCAAATTGAAACCTGAGAAAAATGTTTGATGGGATTTACAGAATATTTCCAGTATTTCAGATTCTACCGTGTTCTTTGCATTTCAGCGACATTGACATGACAACATAAAGAAAAGAAATAGTCATTGCAGGATTCAGCCATCACTGCCAATAAAGGATCAGAGAAGGGATCCTATGTGTGTATGTTTGTTAGTTGTTGTACCTATCTATGTACACATGGTGGTATACGATGCAGATAGATGTCGACATCAGTATATGATGTTATTCAATCTGTGTGGTCTGTAAAAAATGCACAATTACACTTCAGTACAGCACATCAGAAGGCTCACTCAGTGTCAGTTAACAGCTTCCTGAAGAAATTCTTTTTATTCCCTTATGGACTTGGTCAGAATTTATTTTCCTACCCCTCATTGGCCTAAGAGTCAGGCACACTGCTATGTGTCTGCAGTCGCATGTAGGTCAGACTGGGTAGGGACAGCAGATTTCCATCCTACAGAGAGCAAAATGATTTTTTTTACAACAATTGAATGCAGTTACATGGTTGCCATTGGCTAGTTTTTTTATTCTAGATTTTTAATTAAATTTAAATTTCATGAACTGCCAATGTGTGGTTCAAACCAATGTGCCCAGGACTTAGGTCTGGGGCACTCTATTACTGAATCATTGAATCCCTACAATGTGGAAGCAGGCTTTTTGGCCCATCGATTCCACACTGAGCCTCTGTGGAGCATCCCACCCAGCATCACCCCCTCCCCTATCCCTGTAACCCTGCATTTCCCATAGTCAATCCACCTAACCTGCACATCTTTGGATGTGGGAGGAAACCAGAGCACCCAGAGGAAACCCACACAAACACAGGGAGAACGTGCAAACTCCACACAGTTGCTCTAGGGTGGAATTGAACCCAGGTCATACAGTCATAGAGATGTACAGCATGGAAACAGACCCTTCGGTCCAACCCATCCATGTCAACCAGACATCCCAACCCAATCTAGTCCCACCTGCCAGCACCCGGCCCATATCCCTCCAAACCCTTCCTATTCACATACCCATCCAAATGCCTAATAAATGTTGTAATTGTACCAGCCTCCACCACTTCCTCTGGCAGCTCATTCCATACTCGTAACACCCTCTGCGTAAAAAAGTTGCCCCTTAGGTCTCTTTTATATCTTTCCCCTCTCGCCCTAAACCTATGCCGTCTAGTTCTGAACTCCCTGACACCAAGGAAAAGACTTTGTCTATTTATCCCTCCATGTCCCTCATGATTTTGTAAACCTCTATAAGGTCACCACTCAGCCTCTGACGCTCCAAGGAAAACAGCCCCAGCCTGTTCAGAGTCCCTGTCACTGTGAGGCAACAGTGCTAACCAGTGAGTCACCATGCCATCCCCACCCCCCCCATCATCCAAAGACAGTACCACTACGCCATTAGATCCCCTAGAAAAGCATTTACTTAATATTTCACAGCATGAGCAGATCTGAGTATACTGCAGAATCCAGAAATAGCATCATACAATTTGCAAATATAAAACTGAACTGAGGCAATCAGATCTGCTTTAAGCCATGGAACTAGGTATGCATAGCTCCAAGCTACTGTAATATGTCTGGCATGGAGGTCAAAAAAGGCAGAGTTTATTCAACACTGTCCCGAACTGGTGCCAATTTGTCTCTGTTTCCTGAAAGCTGCAAAAAGGTCTTGTATTTCTCATCTGTAATGAAGTCTGGGGGCTGAGCCTATCATGTCTCCTCAAACACACGCTGAGACTAACTAGCTCCTGCCACCTTTCAATGGCAGTGCTGCATGATTATTATTTATAGAAAAACTGAAGATGTCCCAGAAAATAATAAGCCTCCTTTTCCTTCTTGTTTTCTGCCAAGTACTACCATACTGCAGGCATAAATTAAACACATTTAACAAAGAGACAAAGAGAAACACCTTGTGTTTAAAATCAGCCACAATGATTTTTATGCAGCCATCACAGCACACATTCTGCAGCAAAACCATCCAATAAGCTGCCAAAGGATGATTCAACATTTTCCTAAAGCACCATGTGGGCGGCACAGTGGTACAGTGGTTAGCACTGCTGCCTCACAGCGCCAGAGATCCGGGTTCAATTCTCGCCTCAGGCGACTGACTGTGTGGAGTTTGCACATTCTCCCCGTGTCTGCGTGGGTTTCCTCCGGGTGCTCCAGTTTCCTCCCACAGTCCAAAAACGTGCAGGTTAGGTGAATTGGCCATGCTAAATTGCCCGTAGTGTTAGGGGTAGGGGAATGGGTCTGGATGGGTTGCGCTTCGGCGGGTCAGTGTGGACTTGTTGGGCTGAAGGGCCTATTTCCACACTGTAAGTAATCTAATCTAAATTACAATGGGATTGTGAGTAATTGGAAGTATATAGTAAACTACTACAGAAAATTGAATAAAGATTCGTGCACTTTGTGTCTCTCACTGTGTCTCACACCTGTGCATACACACACCATGGGTGCTGGGGAAAAAATAAGCACTACCGCAGTTAGGCGGTAGAGTGGGGGTTAAATAAAAGAAAAAGAGAGAAAAAAAACAGGATTGTCAGGGGTTCTGATAAAAAAAAACTACTACTGAATCAGCATAGTTTTGTAAGGGGAGATCATGCCTGACAAAGCTGTTAGAATTCTTTGAGGAGGTAACGCACAAGTTAGACAAAGGGCAGCAGTGGAGGTGACCTATATGGATTTCTAAAAGGCTTTGACAAGGTGCTGCATCGGAGGCTGCTAAATAAGATAAGACCCCCGTATGAGAGGCTTGGTATGGGAATGGATTAGGGTAACTGGCAGAAGGCAGAGAGTGCGGATAAAGGGGTCTTTTTCAGGATGGCAGCCAGTGACTAGTGGAGTTCTACAGGAGTCAGTGTTGGGATCACAACTATTCACATTATACATCAATGACCTAAACAAAGTAACTGAGGGCTTGTTGCTCAGTGTGATGCAAAGGTAGATGGAGGGACAGGTAATGCTGAGGAAGTAGAGAAGCTGTCGAAGGATTTGGACGGTCAGGAGAGTGGGCAAAGAAGTGGCAGATGGAATAAAATGTGGGGTAGTGTGAGATTGTGCACTTTGGTAGGAAGAATAGAGGCATAGACTATTATCTAAATGGGGAAAGGCTTCAGAAATTTGAAGCAAAGGGTCTTAGGACTCCGAGTTTGGGATTCTCTTAAGGTTAACATGCAAGTTCAATTGGCAGTTAGGAAGGCAAGTGTGCAGTGTTACCATTCATTTCAACAGGGCTAGAACACAAGAGCAGAAATGTATTGCTGAGGCTGCATAAGACTCTGGTCACACTGCATTTGGAATATTGTCAGTAGTTCTGGACCCATATATAAGGAAGGATGTGCTGACCTTAGAGGGGGTCCAGAGGCAGTTTGCAAGAATGATTCCGGGAATGAAGGGCTTGTCATGTGAAAAGAAGTTGAAGATCTGGATCTGTACTTGCTGGAGTTTAAAAGGATGAGGAGGAATCTCATTGAAACTTATAGCTAACTGAAAGACCTGAATAGAATGGATGTGGAGAAAATGTTTCCACTATGAGGAGAGTCTAGGACCCAATGGCACAGACTCAGAATGAAAGAACAGCCATGGAAAACATGAGATAAGGAGGAATGGGTGATCTGTGCAACTCATAGCCGCAGTGAGCTTTGGAAGGCAAGTCATTGAGTGTATTTAAGACAGAGATAGATAGGTTATTGGTTAAAAAGGAGATAAAAGGTTTTAGGGAGAAGACAGAAGAACAGGGTTGAGCCACAATTGAATGGTGGAGCAGACTAGATAGCCTGAGTGGCCTAATTCAGCTACTATTTCTTTGGTCCTGTGGTGGTCACATGATAGTCTTATGGTGTTCTTTTGGCTGCCTCGCCAATGTATTTCAGTGGCTGTAAAGTGCTTTGGGACATTTTGAAGTTTTACAAGATGTGCAGGAAGGGGGAATAGGGAATGGTTGGAAATTGGTAATGGCATCCAGTGGCACACCCTGAAGCCATGAGGACATGGTTTCAAATTGCATCAAGGCAGCTGGTGGAATTTGAGTTCATTTAACAAATCGGAAAGCTGAGTTCAGTCATGGTGACCATGACAACTATCAACAATTATTGTACCAACCCATCTGGATCATTAATGTCTTTGAAAAAAGGAAATCTACCATCCTCACCCAGTCTGACCTATAAATAAGTCCAGACCCATAGCAATGTGTTAACTGTCTGAAATAGCTGAGGAAATCACTCAGTTCAACGGCGATTAGGATGGGCAACAAATGTTGGAATTCCTGGTGATGACCATATGCCAGGGTGCAAATCAAAACCTATGGAAATGCAAGAGTCTCTGTCTCCTATTGATCTTCACAATGGGAAGCTGCTACATATCTGTGTAAGAAGCCTAATTCTGGGGAAGTGAGCATGAAATCTTGGGGAGTAGTCCAGTGCTCAACTGTCCAAACTGCTGTCCTTCAAATGTGATGCTCAGTCAACATCCCATCTTCCATCTCAGATTGATGCAGAAGATCCCATGGATTAGGTGTCTCAGGTATCCTGACCAATAAATGTCCTTCAGCCACCATCCCTCAAACATGACATATGACATTGATCCTTGTGGGAGCTTGCTGTGCACAAATTTGGCTGCTTCAATTCCTACACAGTGACTATGCCTCAATGATTCTATATTGGCTGTAAAACGTTTGGAACAGTCTGAAGTGATGATGGATATTCTGTCTCTTCCTTTTAATCTGGTGAATGCTCTTCATGGGTGGAATGCTAGAAGAGCCCCTGTACTCTGCTCTGCGCCGAAAAACCTTTACAACATCCAGCAGCAAGCGTGCGGAGGTTCAGTAGTTAGTAAGAGGCTTAGCAATATATGTCTGGCTGCAGGGAGCATTCATTCTCCATGCAGTAGAGTGTGGGTGGACTCTGGCTGCTTCCAATTCAATAGCTGCTCTCAGCCACAGGAAGCAATGAGGTACCAGACACCTCTCCAGAGAGGTACCCAGAACAGGAAGGGTTCCTCAGAGAGCAGAGTCCTGTCTTTCATCTCCCTGGCACATAAGACGGTTATCATAAAAGAGCAAACATTATCAAGAAAATGTCAATATAAAAAAGAAAAGAAATATGAGTTAGTATTGCAGCTTTAAGGTATGGCTCAAAGGTATCCTAAGCTTTGCAAGCTAGAATGGGGATAACGTTCTTCGTGCTAACTCAGTAGCAATCAGACTTGACAGTGTCCTATCAGAGTCTCACCACACCAGCCTCTTTCTTCTACTCTGAGCACTCACCCTCCCCTCAACTGCAATGTCATTTCTAAAGCTGCCTGGCTATTGCATCGGTGCCATCAGACTCACAATAGGCAATATATTGATTTTTCAATTTTATATTGTGCATAGCCTGGCCTCTACCTAACTCTCTCCTTCTGTAATATACTTATGCTCATCTAATTCTGGACATAATGCTGAGACTTTCAGAGACAGAGAAGCTGAGGTAAGGCTGAGGTAAGCTGAGGTAGTTGGCAATGCAGTGAAGATGGAGATCAGTGTGTTCCCATTCTTTTCATCCATCATTGCTGCTGATGTGTTTTCAGTTACAAGATGACAGTCTCTGGAATTCCCTTCCAAAACCTCTCTGCCTGGCTACCTCTTGATGCTCCTTTAAGCTGCACCTTTACTTGTTTGACATGACTTTTGGTCTTATCCTAATGGTTCCTTCAATGGTTTAGTGTCAATACTTACCTGATAGTGACCTTCACAATGTTAAATAAATCGATAGTGAAGAACACTATTCCTGTTTTTCAATTCTCCTTCCCCATAGTTTGTCCATCCCATGCATCAGCAAGAACTTTTAACCTAATTTCACATCACACACCTTCTGTCTCTACCTTATTCACTCTGCCACATTCCGTCATTATCAATGTTTTGTAACCCACCTCAACATTGATTTTTCCAATATTCCCTCAAATTTCTCCTTATCCATAACTCAGCTGCCCCAATCCCTGACTCACACTCTCTTTTGTCACCCCAATTCCATTTGGGGTCTCTTGGTCCCAATTCTTTACATTTAATTTGTTTTTAACTCCTCGTATTTAAATGAATTGCTTTTTCCTCCAGTGCATTATCTTTCTCCTTCGCTGCTGACCCACACCCTCCCAACATCTCTCCTCAAACACGTAATCCCCTGAATCTGGTCATGTCAAATTCATCAGTGTCCATGCTGACAAATTGCTAATGGACGACTGGGGTAAGTATTTCTGATTGTTACTCAGTGCCAGTAAGTGCTGCCAATTAATAGAGTACAAGTAAACGTTTCTAGTTAGTGCTCACTGTTAGTAAATGGTACCAATTGGTAATTAGTACAGCTAATACCACCAACTGGCAAATTGTGCTGCTTAATAGCTGGCATGAGTAAATGGTAACTGACTTAAATCTCAGTGCCAGTAAATGTTGCTGGTTAACGACCAATTCTAGTAAATCGTGCTAGTAAACTAGTAAATGATGCTGGTTTTCGTACTGAATAATGCTTCCAATCA
The DNA here is from genome assembly GCF_004010195.1 of Chiloscyllium plagiosum. Lineage (NCBI taxonomy): Eukaryota > Metazoa > Chordata > Chondrichthyes > Orectolobiformes > Hemiscylliidae > Chiloscyllium > Chiloscyllium plagiosum. The sequence continues at coordinate 4,118,364 of NC_057739.1, forward strand.
TTCGTCAAGACTAGTAAATATTACTGCTCAGTACTCAAGGTTAGTATAAGGTTGCTACAGAATGCTCAGTCCTAGTTAACACTCTGGTTAGTGATAGTCAATAGCGAGAGCAGACTGCCACCTTTACCTGACTGCTGATCAGGTCTTCACACACTGCCAGGGCCATCTGGATAGCGTTGGGTTTGTGAGTGACCGCCGTGGCATTGAGTTGGATTTTGTAGGTTCCGTGTTTCCGGTTCGCCTGCGCCACCGCCTCCCTGAAGATATTCTCCGTCTTCTTGGTGCTCAGCACCGCGCCGATGTTCACCACTTTGGGCGCTGCTTGGCTCTGGAGGGGGAACACGGCGAGGAAGCCGAGCAGCAGCCGGATCAGACGGTCCATGCTGTCTGCAGCGCCGGAGCTCCTGGATCTCCCTGTCCGGCCACTGGAGCCCGCAGCCCTCTGGCCACTCCGGCTGCAGGGGATAGCAGGGGACAGGAGCGTGACTCCCTGCCCGGCTGCTGGATGGAGGATGGATGCTCCTTGCCCTTCTCTTCCCCTCCTCTCCTCTCTCTCTCTGTGTGTCCCTCTCCCTGCCTGAGCTTGCTGCAATGCTGTAGCCTGCTCCTGTATCATTGGTGCTGATGCTGCTGAACTCTCTATTCTCATTGGTCCTGCCGCTTCTCATTGCCAGCTCCTGTGTTATTGGCCGCATCTTTCCCCAGTCCCCAGCTTCCCGCCTCGGGGCCTGGTTGCTATGACAAACCCATCCCGCAGATACCCGGCTGGGGCCCTGAGGCAACGTATGAAATTCTGAGAATTGTCGATTGCAAGGATTTCCAATCCTTTTACCCTCCCTCCCTCCCTATCTTTCCCTCTCTCCCACTCCCCATCTCTCTCTCTCTCCCTAACTCTCTCTCCTTCTCCCTCTATCCTTCTTACTCTCCCTGTTCCAAGTCCTACCATTCTCTCCTTGAACCTCTCTACCTAGTCCTCTCTCCTCACCCCTCCCTCCTCTCTCTCCACTTTACCTCTCCTTGCCTTTCTTGCTACCCCTCAAATTCATATGCTTTCCTGTATAACCCCACTGTCTCCCTCTCTCTGTCTCTCACACTCTAGCCTGGACTGTGACTTATTGAAACCAGCCACAAAATGGATTCCCCCATCTATGTCTCATGGTAAGAGTTACTTAATAATGGCAAACCATGAAACAGAATGGTACAATATTGCATTTTATTCCAAACACCTTTTCTCAAAAACAGAAACAGAAAAAATATTCATGCCTTACCCTTTACATTTTGAGATAGTTAGGTTACCTGCTAAGTGTCCAACTGTTCTCATGTATTTGCAGTCTATTCTTCTTGTCTGACTTTGCATGAGTATTGCAAATATAATACTTAAATTATAATAGACTCTGAATGGTGCATAGTCATTGGCAGTTCATCTGGGTGATTTTTTTCCCCCCGAGTGTGTTATTCAAATGTTGTCATTTGTTACCTGTTATTGGTCCATTTCCATTTCTGGGTTATTGTACACCTGTACGTCAGATGGTTGGTCTGTGGAATGTGGAGGTGATGAGTTAGTATCGTCCTCGTCCGCTCCCAGCAGTTGAGGAACAGCTTCTCCAATTGTGTGTATGTCTCTGTGATTGTGATGGCATTACCTGATCATTCTTCTCCATGAATTACAATCAAGGTGGCAACTACTTAATGCAGCTCCCAAGTTGTCACAGGGCTGGTTCTTTTTGACAGCACAGATGACTTGTACCTTGAATGGTTTCTTAATGCTCAGCGTAACAATGGTTTGGCCATTCTGCGAAAATAAAATTGGATTTGCTGTTGTTTCACCTCGATTTTATCACTCACACCTGTTACTACAACTAACTTCAGTAGCTTTTTGCTCTCGGTAGTTTGGATGGATCATGATATTACCAGGACAAACCATATGACTGCTCTCTTATTAGCCAGAGATGACAGATGGTGGTTTAACCTAAGGATCACCGTGCCTTAGGTGAGGGGAGAGATTGAGAAGCAAAGTCCTTCATGGTGACTTCAGCTGGTGCAGGAATTGAACCCAAGCTGTTAGCATCACAAACCAGCCATCCAGCCAACTAAGCTAATCAGGCCTCAGTTAGTCATTGTACTGAACTACTTTCAGTAGGTGTTTTTCCACTTGAGGATTGCATTATTTATGTCTATGCTGGATTTATTCATTTATTTTTGATTCCTTTGACAACTTTCACTGCCATCTCAGTTTAGCTAGGCATCCATTACCAGTTTAGCTAGGTATCCATTACCAGTTTAGCTAGGTATCCATTACCAGCTCTGATGCGGCCCTGGATTTCATTGATCATATTCGGTCAGTGAAGCACATCACACAGAACATAGAACAGTACAGCATAATAGAGGTCCTTCAGCCCTCAATGTTGTGCCGGACATCTATCCTACTCTAAGATCAGATTAACCTATATACCCTTCATTGTACTATCTTCCACATACCTATCCAAGTGTGGCTTATTTGTCCATAAGGTATCTGACCGATACCTGCCACCTTCAGACTTTACTCAATCACTTGGTGATTTATATGATGCACTGTAGCATTTTTTCTCTCAATTCATTTGGAATAATGATTTTATTTCCTTTGTATAATGTGCCATCTTGGGCTGCCAATTCATATGTATATGCTCAATCTGCTCTTCTTGCAACAGGGGTGTCCTTGATGCTTGTGGGCCCACTTTGAACATGAAAATCATCTTACAGTTATTGCAAAGATGTGGTTACAAGGAGATGAAAGGTGGGAGTGAAATATTCAGGGGTAAGTGACTTTTCAAAAGGATAGCAGGAAAGAAAGAATGGAGTAGCTTTCTTGGTATGGGATGGAATAAGTACAATCGCAAGAAATAATCTTGCATCCAAAGATGTAGAATCCATATATTTGGAGGTAAGAAAGAAAAAGGAAAAGAGACTTAGGAAAGTACGAGCAGGAGTAGGCCATTTGACCCCCATTCAATATGATCATGGCTGATCATCCAGTTCAGTCCGCTGTTCTTGTTTCTCCACATATTCATCGATTCCTTTATCCCTAAGATCAACATCTATCTCGTCTGGTAGGACAATGGAACCCAGAGTCCTTTCAAGCTTTGTGACGTTGGCTCAGAGCCACTTAATTAATGGGTGTAAAGATGCTGTCTCTCCTTCACCTTCTCCCTCTGTCGCCACTTTCCTCTCACTCACACTCTCTCTCTCTTTCACTCTATTTCTCTCTCTCTCTCTCTCTCTCTCTCCCCCCATCCCCTAACAGTAGCTATACAGTAGGGCAGAGAGTAAAGCATGGGTGACTTTCACCTTCATGTAAATTTGGATAGTCAGATTAACAGAAGTAGCCACAGGGAAGAACTCAGAATGTATTCAGGACAGTTTACAAGAACGATATCTTGTGGATCCAACCAGGGATCACACTATTTTGGATCGGTGATGTGTAGTGAGTCGGGTTTAATAAATTATGCCAGAATAAAACAGCTCGTAGGAAACAGTGATTATATCATGGGAGAATTTAACATTCTATTTGAGAGGAGGAAATTTAGGTAATTACAAAGAAATGAGGGCAGAACTTGCTGGAGTGGACTGTGAAAGGAATTTATCAGCAAAGACAGTTGAGGAAGAATAGCAGACATTTTAAAAGATAGTTCATGACTTACACAAAGATACATCCCAGTGAGAAAGAAGGATATTTGGAAGGGGCTAACCAGGGAAGCTAAGCGTGAAATTGCAAGAAAAGTTAACAACATGGCAAAGATTATTGGTTAAGATAGAGGATTAGGAAATTTTAAAGACCAACAAAAGATGACAAAAAATAACTGAGGGAGAAACTAAACATTGAAGGTAAACTTGCAATTAATATCAAGACAGACAGCAAGAGCTACTTTTGTCTATAAAAAGGAATGAAGCGGCCAAACCTAACATAGGCTCCTTAGAGAACTAGGCTGGAGAAATAATATTGGGGAACCAGGAAATTGCAGAGGTGTTGACTAAGACTTTGAATCAGCCTTCATATTAGAATACATTAATAACAACTTAATAAATAGACAAGGGACAACAGGAGGATGGGAAATAAATGTAATAACAAGCATTAGGACTAGAGTCAAGGGTTGTCGAGTTAAGACATAGATAAGGAGGACGTTCTTCTGTCAGAGAATAGTACATCTGTGGTGGGGATGCTTGTCTTAGAATTCATAGTCATGTGGGAGAGGGTGGATTGATTAGGAAAGACCAGCATGGATCCCTAAATGGGAATTGTGTTTGACTAACTTGGGGTTATTTGAAGCAGTTACACAGAGAGTTGATGAGGTAAATGCTGTTGATGTGGTATATGTGGACTTTCAAAAGGCATTTGATACAGTGCCACACGACAGACTTGTGAGGACAGTTATAGTTCATGGAACAAAAAAGACAGTAGCAATGTGGATACAAAATTAGCTGTGTGATAGGAAACAAAGCAGTGGACAATGGATATTTTCCATGCTGGACGAAGGTTTGTAGCAGAGTTCCCCAGGGGTGGGCAGTGGGATGCTTGGTTTTACTAATGTTCATAAATGATCTAGATCTTGGCCTGCCGGGAACTGTTTCAAAGTTTGTAGATGTTATGAAACTTGAAGACACTGCAAACTGTGAAGAGGGTGGTGCAAACCTTCAAAAGGACATTGATAAGTTGGTGGATTGGCTGGAGAGGTGGCAGATGACATTCAATCCAAAGAAGTGTGAGATGTTGCATTTTTGGTAGGAATAACATGAAGAAGCAATAAGAACTAGAGTTTACAATTCTAAAGGGGGTGCAGAAGCTGGTGCAGGTGCTGGGTGTACATGCGTACAGATCATTGAAGGTGGCAAGACAGAAGGAGAAAACATCCTGGACTTTGTTAAGAGGGACACAAAGTAGAACAACAAAAATATTATGTTGAACTTAAACAAGACACTTAGTTAGACCTCAGCTGGAATATTGTGTCCAGTGCTGGTGCCATCTTATGGGAAAAATGTAAATACACTGGACAAAGTGCAGAAAAGATCAGTAAGAATATTTCCAGGGTTGAGAAACTTCACAAATAAGGATAGATTGGAGAGAGTTGGGACTGCTTCCCTTGGAGAGAAGAAAGCTAAATGAGATCTGTTAGCAGTTTTGAAAATTGTAAGAGTTCTGGATAGAATACATAGGGAGAAGTGTGTAAAAGGATGAAGGTGAACAAGGCATAGATTTCCAAATTTAGCAAAGATGATGTGAAAGAAACACATTTTCACACAAGCAGTTCATGTCTGGAAAGCACTGTCTGGAAGTGTGGTGGAGGCAGAGTCAATTGAGGCATTCAAGAAGGTTTTGGATAAATATTTGTGCAGAAGTAATGTTTAGGGTATGGCCAAAACGTAACAGATTGGCAGTAAGTCATGATGTTCATTGGAGAGCCAGTGCACACACTGGGGACCACAGAAGGTTCTTCTACTTGAAGACCCAAATCCAGCAATTGCTCAGTGGCTGCTCGATCCGCCATCATTGTTATAGCTCTAGGTACCCAGTATCATCAGCAAGGTGAAAGCTGGATGACACACCTCAATCTCACTCCCTCTGACTCCAACAGGCACCCACAGGATGAGGAAGCAAGGTACTCTGGGTGGTATGGTGGCTCAGTGGTTAGCACTGCTGCCTCATAATGCCATGGGCCCAGGTTCGATTCTATCCTCAGGTGACTGTGTGGAGTTTACACCTTCTCCCTGTGACTGCAGGGGTTTCCTCTGGGTGCTCTGGTTTCCTGCAAAGATGTGCAGTTTAAGTGGATTGGCAGTGCTAAATTGCCCATAGTGGCCTGGGGTTAGCCATGGGAAATGCAGAGTTACAAGGAAACGTTGGGGAGGTGGGTCTGGATGAGATGCTCAATGGAGGGTTGTAGTGAGCTGAATAGCCTGCTTCCACACTGTATGGATTCTATGATCCATATCTGACAGGCAGCCCTGTCTTGGGTTAGAATTGCAGACACTCTGGAGGTATCATGTCTCTGCTGCTGTCTTTATTGACAGCAGCTGGGGCCAAGTGTGCCTGTACCTGGGCTAGGGCCCTCCTGATGTCAAGACCACCATGGTATCAGACATCAGGAAGTATCAATAATCAGGTCATCTGCACATCAGCAGTACGTGTCAGGTTAGGACTAGTCATAGTGGTAGGTAACAAAGAAAATGACATTGTGAGGGCACATGGATGGCACAGGTATTCATTACCTGCAGCTTGACTGTACTTCTGTAAACATATGTTCACATGTCCTACTGTAATGCTCGCTAACACTGCTAGAAGCTGAGATGGTTGTCTTAAGTATAAGAAATGCAGTATCCTCCCCTCATTAGAAGGGGATGCTGTGTCAATATATGTGCCTGAAGCTGTTTACATGATCCAGAGAAGTCTGGACTGAACGCATGGGAAATGCAGGCAAGGCTCCAGAGATTGGACAGGGCCAATGACCTTATCCGGTGAGGTCAAAGTGAGGTCACTGACTTGGGAGTAGCACACTGCAGAAGCAATATCAATGAGTAATGGAAAAATGTTGTGGGGCTCTGTAGGATGTGAGAGGGGGGAGACTTTTCCCCTTCCTAGGCTCCCTATAGCCAGGTGGAACATTCTCAGAATGAGATGTGAAGGATGTCCCACTTTAGGGCAAAAAGAAGGAGTGTTTAAATTTTTGCAGCCCATAGCTGTGGATGGCCACTCACTGATGATGCAGGGTGATTGTAATGATACAACCAAGGAACCTAACATTGTCCAGGATTGTAAGGATATGAAGACAATAAGGTGACTACTGACATCAGGCAAGATGTAGCAGAACTGGGGAGCATATCCCAGCATGCACCTGCCAAAACCTGCCTCAGTCTACTTGAGGCAAGGCCAATAAACTACACTTCCTTCTTCAACTTCTCCCTGCAGTGCTCCTATAATTACACAAGTTCTTGCAGAAAGCTACCTTTCTTTATGTAGTTGTCACTTCTGAACTGATCTCAGTACCAGCCCATATATATTAAAATAGGAACCTCCATGGATAACCAAAAAGTTCTCAATCAATGATCCACATCCCAACCAGCAAGCAGTGGCCTTTTGGATAGTTGGTTTGCAAAAATCATAACGTCAAAACAATCATGTACAAGTAATCTAATCATCTTAGAATTCGTAGAATCCCTACAGTTCAGAAAGAGGCCATTCAGCACATCAAGTCTGCAGCATTCCAGCCAGACCCCCACCCCACCCAAATCCCCATAGCCCTGCATTTACCATGGCTAACCCACCTAGTCTCTCAAGACTCCATGTAGGCAAGATCTTGACTCTTAACTGCTGTGTGGGCCATTAGGGATGGGCAACAAATGGCCAGCAACGCCCTCATCCTGTGAATGAATAAACAAAAATGCCAGTGCTTAGATGAGCTCCTTGACATATTACAATTCTGGCTTTAACCTGGCAGAAACCGTCTGGCTTTAGAAAGAACAGTACTGTTATATCCTGACTGATTTTATGATACACTGAAGTCAATCTCGGCAGTATTTAACCACAGCTGACCTGAACCTACTCCATTCCCAGTTTAGGCTAAAATTGAAATGTGTTCAAGTTTTAGAAATAGCATCCCACTGTCTTCCATATGGTCTAGTTTCTGTCATACTATCAATTTCAGATTCTCTGCAAAATCCCTGTGGCCTGAAATGAAAACAATACAAATAAGTGTAACCATGGCAATAAGGTTTCAAAATTTGGGTCTGCAGAAGTCAGAATGATTTTGCTCACTGCTTTAACACAAGAGTAGCTTTCCTTCTTAAATCTGTAAAACAGAAAACAAAGTACAAAAAGGGTTGCAAAAAGAGACCCCTCAGTTTTTTTCAACGAGGTCTCTCAGAAATTGAGGGCCTCTTAACTTACAGCAGACATGGAATTGTTGACTTCAGTCCTTGATAAAACCAATCCAGAACATATTTCAACAGTTTCACATCTTCTGATTTAATCCTTAAATATTAATATGCTTCAATATGTAATGCTGTTTAAACACCTTCCACCCTACTTCATCTGGTCCTGTATTCTCTCTCTGCCCACGCTATTTCAGACAGATTTATTTTTTAATTACGTCGTAGAATTATGAGAATTGCTGGCTAGGCGAGCACTTACTGCACTTCCCTGGTTGCGTAGAGGGCTGGGTGTCTGGAATTATATGTAGGCTAGACCAGGTAAGTTTGGCAGATTTCCTTCCATATAGGACATTAGTGAACTGATTGGATTTTTACAATAGTCAACTGTGGTCATTATTTTTATTCTCGATTTTTAGAGAATTGTAAATTCACTATCGGCCATGTTAGAATTTGAACCCAAGTCACCAGAACCATTGGATTGGAATTTTTGACCACTAGTCCAGTGAAATAACCAATACAGCATCATTTTCCCTTATTGTTGTGGGAGTCAACGGTTGTAGACAACAGGCAGACAAGTAGAGGTAAGGCCATAATAGGATCATACATTGTGGAGATGGGTCAAACGGCCAGATGACCTACTCCTGCTTATGTTGTTTATTATATGTGTTAATGAAGTCTTCTCTGAAAAAAAAGGTCGCTCAGCTGTTCACCTTACTGCTTGTGGTAGTGGATTCTGTACTCTGATCACTGTCTGGATAAAAGATTTTCTCACAGAAATTTAATTCTTTTCTTGATTTATTGGTGACTTTATTTAAGAGTCCTCATTCTGGAACACTTGCTCCTCCATCACCTCTAGTTCAATGCAGATAGAATAACACCAGAGGTGGTGTTAAGTGTTAGAATTTATATGAACCTTTTGTTTAATGTCAATGCTGATGAAACTATCTAATGGAAGGTAGATGAGAAGAAAAATACAAGTTTCGCTTTTGGAAAACTTAGGTTGTGCTTCAAAATTATGGGCTTGAATGTCAGGAGTGCAAAACAAAACTCTGCCAAAATGATTCCAAATTCTACCCACATGGTTCCAACTCTACCCACTTGGTTCCAAACTCTACCCACATGGTTCCAAACTCTACCCACATGGTTCCAAACTCTACCCACATGGTTCCAAACTCTACCCACATGGTTCCAAACTCTACCCACATGGTTCCAAACTCTACCCACATGGTTCCAAACTCTACCCACATGGTTCCAAACTCTACCCACATGGTTCCAAACTCTACCCACATGGTTCCAAACTCTACCCACATGGTTCCAAACTCTACCCACATGGTTCCAAACTCTACCCACATGGTTCCAAACTCTACCCACATGGTTCCAAACTCTACCCACATGGTTCCAAACTCTACCCACATGGTTCCAAACTCTACCCACATGGTTCCAAACTCTACCCACATGGTTCCAAACTCTACCCACATGGTTCCAAACTCTACCCACATGGTTCCAAACTCTACCCACATGGTTCCAAACTCTACCCACATGGTTCCAAACTCTACCCACATGGTTCCAAACTCTACCCACATGGTTCCAAACTCTACCCACATGGTTCCAAACTCTACCCACATGGTTCCAAACTCTACCCACATGGTTCCAAACTCTACCCACATGGTTCCAAACTCTACCCACATGGTTCCAAACTCTACCCACATGGTTCCAAACTCTACCCACATGGTTCCAAACTCTACCCACATGGTTCCAAACTCTACCCACATGGTTCCAAACTCTACCCACATGGTTCCAAACTCTACCCACATGGTTCCAAACTCTACCCACATGGTTCCAAACTCTACCCACATGGTTCCAAACTCTACCCACATGGTTCCAAACTCTACCCACATGGTTCCAAACTCTACCCACATGGTTCCAAACTCTACCCACATGGTTCCAAACTCTACCCACATGGTTCCAAACTCTACCCACATGGTTCCAAACTCTACCCACATGGTTCCAAACTCTACCCACATGGTTCCAAACTCTACCCACATGGTTCCAAACTCTACCCACATGGTTCCAAACTCTACCCACATGGTTCCAAACTCTACCCACATGGTTCCAAACTCTACCCACATGGTTCCAAACTCTACCCACATGGTTCCAAACTCTACCCACATGGTTCCAAACTCTACCCACATGGTTCCAAACTCTACCCACATGGTTCCAAACTCTACCCACATGGTTCCAAACTCTACCCACATGGTTCCAAACTCTACCCACATGGTTCCAAACTCTACCCACATGGTTCCAAACTCTACCCACATGGTTCCAAACTCTACCCACATGGTTCCAAACTCTACCCACATGGTTCCAAACTCTACCCACATGGTTCCAAACTCTACCCACATGGTTCCAAACTCTACCCACATGGTTCCAAACTCTACCCACATGGTTCCAAACTCTACCCACATGGTTCCAAACTCTACCCACATGGTTCCAAACTCTACCCACATGGTTCCAAACTCTACCCACATGGTTCCAAACTCTACCCACATGGTTCCAAACTCTACCCACATGGTTCCAAACTCTACCCACATGGTTCCAAACTCTACCCACATGGTTCCAAACTCTACCCACATGGTTCCAAACTCTACCCACATGGTTCCAAACTCTACCCACATGGTTCCAAACTCTACCCACATGGTTCCAAACTCTACCCACATGGTTCCAAACTCTACCCACATGGTTCCAAACTCTACCCACATGGTTCCAAACTCTACCCACATGGTTCCAAACTCTACCCACATGGTTCCAAACTCTACCCACATGGTTCCAAACTCTACCCACATGGTTCCAAACTCTACCCACATGGTTCCAAACTCTACCCACATGGTTCCAAACTCTACCCACATGGTTCCAAACTCTACCCACATGGTTCCAAACTCTACCCACATGGTTCCAAACTCTACCCACATGGTTCCAAACTCTACCCACATGGTTCCAAACTCTACCCACATGGTTCCAAACTCTACCCACATGGTTCCAAACTCTACCCACATGGTTCCAAACTCTACCCACATGGTTCCAAACTCTACCCACATGGTTCCAAACTCTACCCACATGGTTCCAAACTCTACCCACATGGTTCCAAACTCTACCCACATGGTTCCAAACTCTACCCACATGGTTCCAAACTCTACCCACATGGTTCCAAACTCTACCCACATGGTTCCAAACTCTACCCACATGGTTCCAAACTCTACCCACATGGTTCCAAACTCTACCCACATGGTTCCAAACTCTACCCACATGGTTCCAAACTCTACCCACATGGTTCCAAACTCTACCCACATGGTTCCAAACTCTACCCACATGGTTCCAAACTCTACCCACATGGTTCCAAACTCTACCCACATGGTTCCAAACTCTACCCACATGGTTCCAAACTCTACCCACATGGTTCCAAACTCTACCCACATGGTTCCAAACTCTACCCACATGGTTCCAAACTCTACCCACATGGTTCCAAACTCTACCCACATGGTTCCAAACTCTACCCACATGGTTCCAAACTCTACCCACATGGTTCCAAACTCTACCCACATGGTTCCAAACTCTACCCACATGGTTCCAAACTCTACCCACATGGTTCCAAACTCTACCCACATGGTTCCAAACTCTACCCACATGGTTCCAAACTCTACCCACATGGTTCCAAACTCTACCCACATGGTTCCAAACTCTACCCACATGGTTCCAAACTCTACCCACATGGTTCCAAACTCTACCCACATGGTTCCAAACTCTACCCACATGGTTCCAAACTCTACCCACATGGTTCCAAACTCTACCCACATGGTTCCAAACTCTACCCACATGGTTCCAAACTCTACCCACATGGTTCCAAACTCTACCCACATGGTTCCAAACTCTACCCACATGGTTCCAAACTCTACCCACATGGTTCCAAACTCTACCCACATGGTTCCAAACTCTACCCACATGGTTCCAAACTCTACCCACATGGTTCCAAACTCTACCCACATGGTTCCAAACTCTACCCACATGGTTCCAAACTCTACCCACATGGTTCCAAACTCTACCCACATGGTTCCAAACTCTACCCACATGGTTCCAAACTCTACCCACATGGTTCCAAACTCTACCCACATGGTTCCAAACTCTACCCACATGGTTCCAAACTCTACCCACATGGTTCCAAACTCTACCCACATGGTTCCGGAAACAGGCCATTCGGCCCAACAATCCACACCGGCCCTCCAAAGAACAACCCACCCAGACCCATTCCCCTATATTTACCCCTGACTAATGCACCTAACATTACAGGCCAAATCACCTAATCTGCACATCTTTGGACTGTGGGAGGAAACCGGAGCACCCAGAGGAAACCCACGTAGACACAGGGAAAACGTGCAAACTCCACACAGACAGTTGCCCTAGGTGGGAATTGAACCCAGGTCCCTGGCGCTGTGAGGCAGCAGTGCTAATTACTGAGCCACTGTGCTGCTGCCATGTCACCTAAAGTTCATGTGTCACCAAACACTGTTAACACATATTCAATTATTCTTATTTAGTTTTTTAAAAGCTCCACAAAGTCTTGCTGTTAATCAAATCTCCCAATTTCAAGTTGATTACAGGTGAGCATCAAGGTGAGAATGAAATGATGTATGACATTATGAAGTGGAGATCGACTCCCCTCTGATAACTGAAACTGAAACTCCCAGAGAGGCTCGCCTTGCCTTATAATCCATTAAAAGAAGTGGACAACTACCTCTCACCCTCCCAAGCTATTACAAAGGACTGGTTAATTGAAATGAAATAATTTTACCCACTCTATAATCGACAAGTGACAATTTATTTATCTAACTTCAACAGTGAACAAATTAACAGAACCACAAACAAACTGATCAATTCCCTTCTAATTACTAACTATTCCCTAATAAAACAAAATCCTAATGTTATGCTGTTTTAAAAAATACTCATGTAACAAAATAATAAAATTTAGTCTCTCAAAATTACAGCAGGATACACCTTCTGGAATACTCTTTGACCTTTCTGCTGGTGCTTTCAGGAATGCCTCCTCCTTTCGAATCGTTGCGTCAGTTCTTCTATCAGGAATGTTCTCTCGCTGTGAATTCTGCTGTTGGGAATATTAACTAAGAGCGCTGCGGTACCTTTATTAATTAGATGGTGCTTTCTCTGACATCTGAAAGTTGTTATCTCTTCAGATGGCAGTCTGCTCTCTCCGATTTTCCAGATGCCCTCATCTTTTATACCCTTGATGACCTATCAATTTCTTTACAATCGGGTTGGTTCTAGGTAGTTAAAACCATCAGATTTTAATTTAATTGGTTTTAGGTATCTGAGTGCTTGATTCAAATTGATTGGATAAATTTAAAAAGACTTGTTGTCTTGGTAAAAAATGCTGCTTGCCTGTTTGATACAAAATGTTTCAATTCGGCTGCTGTCTGTGCACCTACACTTTAAACTCCTGTTCAGACATCCATTTTAATTCTAAGCAGTGAAGAAAACACCATCTTTTAAAGGGACTATGCAATGCTTTCCCCCATTTCACAATTTTACACACATCGACTTTTAAACAATGATGTCCAATTCACAGAAAATTACCTCCACAAACTAACTGCTCAGTTTATACAAAAGAAACATATTATTTATAGTTAGTTGCATTGCCGTATACATGGGTCTTCTCACATACAGTGCAACACAAAACAAAAACGTCACATTATCAAAGTCATGCTTGTTCTTTCTCAAATGTTAATCAACCTCATTTTATTGCCCATTTGATTCTCATCTTCAAGAAACATGCACTGCTACAGTTACTATAGCAACCAGCAAAGGAAGAGTCCAACATTAGGTGAAATGTTCACAGAATTACATTTACAGAATATGGAATGGCACGATTCAATTGGGGAAACTCTTTCAAAACGATTCCCAGGCAGGAAACAGCTTCTTGTGTCACATCCTGTGAAACAGAGACAGCTTTATTCAGCCTTTTCTGAATATGTGAATTGAACACATTTCCTAAATATACTGCTTAATCTGTTGCTTTAGCACAGAAATAAATCAATTTGCGAGCAGAACATTGAAGCCATTGAAACATCTAATAAAAAAATCAGGATCCATGTAGACTGGAAAGATTTGGGATTTGTTCATGGTCTGTATTGAGCTGACTAACCACAATCTATACTAAAACAAAGAACTGGAAATCTGAAACAAAAACAGAAAGTGCTGGAGAAACTTAGCAGGTCTGGCAACATCTGTGGAGAGAGAAACAGAGCTAACATTTCAAGTCCAGTGACACTTCATCAGAACTGAAAGCAGCTGAAAATACTGGTATTTACACTGAAGACAGGGTTGGGGAGGCGGGGGGTAAGGAGTGAGTCACATTGTTGGGAACTGTGGGTAAAAACTGATGAAGGGCTTTTGCCCGAAACATCGATTTTCCTGCTCCTCGGATGCTGCCTGACCTGCTGTGCTTTTCCAGCATCAGCCTAATCTCGACTCTGGTTTCCAGCATCTGCAGTCCTTGTTTTTACCTAGTTGATTTTAACCCTACTGCCTGCCTTGAAGAAGTTTTCCTCCTCTCTCTACAAGAATCTTAGTGAGTCTCTCTCTCACTGCAACCCCCAGGTCATCTCCTCTGCCGGGAAGCTCTTCAACCATGTCCTGAAACAGACTCGCTACCACAGCCACATTTGCTTTCTCAGTGCCTGCCTCCGTAACCAACTCATCCCACACTGACTCCGGACCACCTTTAAACCAGCAGAGTTCAGAACTGAACAGGACAAACAGTACAGACTACAGATTCAAAAACACCAGCAACGGTTCTCCTTCAAGATCCTTCACTAGCTCTATTCCTGATGAAGGGCTTTTGCCCGAAACGTCGAATTTCCTGCTCCTCGGATGCTGCCTGACCTGCTGTGCTTTTCCAGCACCGCTCTAATCCAGTTGGGAACTGTTCCCAGAGAGAGCAAGACACTCAAGGGAAGCAGATAAGGGGATTGCTGATAGTAAGTTGGAAAACAAGTAAATGTTGAATGAGTGTAAATGAAAACTTGAACAGATGAAAATGAGATCGCTGTGCTGGCAGCACCCACACAGAATAGAAGTGTAGGAGCAGGTAATGAATATGAAGGAGGGTGTTCGCATCCTGAAACTGATAAACTCACTTCTGAGTCCTGAGGGCTGTAAGGTACTGAGGCAGAAGATGAGGTGTTGTTCCTGCAACTTGCGCTGAGCTTCACACAATCACTATAGCAGGCCTGAAACAGAGATGTTGGTCTGGGAATATGGTGGTGTGTTGAAGTCAACTGGACCCTCAGGGTCATTTTTACACCTACAGTGGAGGTGTTCAACAAAACAGTCACCCAGTCTGCATTTTGTCTCCCCAGTGCAAAGAAGACAAGATTGTGAGCAGCGAATACAGAATTGAGCTAGATTGAATGAAATGCAATAAATCACTGCTACACCTGGAAGATGGGTTTGGAGTTTTGGATAATTGTTATAAAGTGAAAGGTGAACCCTCCAACCCGCCGAGAAATAAAACTGAACCACCCAAAGAGGAGCACCGAAACCTATAATCTATAAAAAGGGTGTAAAAGGTGATGTAAACTGCTCTTCAGGAACTTCTAGTGGTTAAAAATAAATCCTTGATACTCACATAAAAATCAACACATTTATCTAACTCTAACAGTGAACAAATTAACTAAACTATTAACAAACTGAATAAATTCCTTCTAACTACTAACTGTTCCCAAAGAAAACAAGATTCTAATTCTGTGCCAATAAATATGAGTCCCACTCATGTAGAAAAAAAAGAATTTAGTCTCTCAAATTTACAACCAGGTTACATATTTAGTCATAGAGATGTACAGCATGGAAACAGACTCTTTGGTCCAACTCTTCCATGCTGACCAGATATCCCAAACCAATCTAGTCCCACCTGCCAGCACCCGGCCCATATCCTTCCTATTCATATACCCATCCAGATGCCTTTTAAATGTTGCTATTGTACCAGCCTCCAGCACTTCCTCTGGCACCTTTCCGATAGGAAGGAGACCAGAATTGCACACAATATTCCAGAAGTGGCCTCATCAATGTCCTGTACAGCCGCAACATGACCTCCCAACTCCTGTACTCAATACTCTGACCAATAAAGGAAAACATGCTTCATCATCATCCTATCTATCTTCCGGAATGTTCCATGCATCCACTGTCGTTCTTCTGTCAGGAAGCCTTTTCCTCTGATTCTTCTGTCAGGAATGCCATTTTCTCTGTCATTGGTACTATTATTGTTTAGGTGACACTTTCTCTAATATATAGATGACTGTGAGAACATTTTCTGTTTTGAGAGCTGAGGATTCTTAGCTCTGGCAGATGGCAGTTAGCTCAAGGACCTTTATTCAACTGCCCCCTTCTTTTTTACCTATGATGACATAACAATACCTTCCCTGGTAAGACAGCAAATTGTTAATTTGTACCTCCATCTCTGCTGCTCTGTATCCAGGTTCTTCTGAAAGGTGGGCCCAAGCAACACAAGGACATGATGTGAAAGGATCTCTTAGTGCAGGCTTCAGAGAAGGAGAAAGGCATTCTCAGTTTTCTGGGGAAATAATGAGGTGATGATGGAGTGAAAGGCAAATATTTGGGTATCCCATTATTTGAAGACTCCAGTACTTTGGCATTCTAATTGTACGAGAATGAAGAAAGAGAATGTTGATAAGTTGCATGCAATGGGAAGAGCCGTCTTAAAGGTGCACCCGTTTATTAGCGATGTGTCAAAAAGTTGGGGAGCACATTTTAATGGCTAAGATGGCTTTTGCTTCTCTCCTGTTCTGTTTCATCACTGGTGTCCCACTGATCTGATGGGAGAGATTTAAGAAATGATAGAACCCAGAGTTCTTTCAAGCTTTTTCATGTTGGCTCAGGGCCACTTAACGGGTGTATAGATGCTGTCTCTCCTTCACCTTCTCCATCTGTCCCCGCTTTCCTCACACTCACTCTCTCCCTCTTTCTCTCTCTCTCATTCACTCTCTCTCTTTCTCTCTCTCTCCCTCTCACTCTCTTTCTGTCTCTCTGTCTCTCCCTCTCTCGCTCTCTTTCTCTCCCCCCTTTCTTTCTCTGTCTGTCTCTCTCTCTCTGTCTCTCCCTCTCAATCACTCTCTCTGGGACAGTTAAAGTCTGTCCCACATTCCTCACTTCATCTTGTATCTTGTGATCTGCAAGGAGAAAGTGAGGACTGCAGATGCTGGAGATCACAGCTAAAAATGTGTTGCTGGAAAAGCGCAGCAGGTCAGGCAGCACCCAAGGAGCAGGAGAATCGATGTTTCAGGCTTATGCCCGAAACGTCGATTCTCCTGTTCCTTGGATGCTGCCTGACCTGCTGCGCTTTTCCAGCAACACATTTTCAGCTCTTGTGATCTGCAAATAATAACTTGCAGGGAGTAGGTAGTAACAACTGGAAATTGATCTCCAATCCTTTCCGACTAACGAAACTAAAAAAAAACCAAAGAACCGCAGATGCGGGGAATGAGAAACAAACTCAGAAGTGAGTGGAAAAATTCAGATCTGACAGCATCTGTAGAGAGAAAGCAGAGTTTTTTTATTGGTGAAAATATACTTTATTCATGAAAATCTTTTTGAAACATGTGCCATGAATGAAGCAGTTCTACTTACGGAGAACAAATTAAGCCTTGATGGTCACCATTTTCTATATTTACAAATAACCTCTTGGCATTTAGCCGAGGCGTCAGCAGGGCCCAATTACTGAATGGACACTCATAATGCTTTGGCAGAAGAACTTTACACGATGGTCTTTCCCCACTGGGTCTTGGTGGCAACTGCCCCAAGCTTTAGCGCGTCCCTCAGCATTTAGTCCTGGACCTTGGAATGGGACAGTTGGCAGCACTCAGTTGAGGTTAACTCCTTCAACTGGAAGACCAACAAGTTTCAGGCAAACCAAAGAACGTCTTTCACCGAGTTGGTGGTCCTCCAGGCGCAGTTGATGTATGTGCTGGTGTGCATTCTAGGGAACAGACTGTAGGTTAGAGTCCTATGTCACGGAGCTGCTTGGGACGAACCTCGACAAACACCACTACACTCCTCTCCAGACTTCCTTTGCATAGGCACATTCCAGAAGGAGGTGTGTGACAGTCTCGTCCCCTTCACTGCCACTTCAAAGGCAGCGTGTGGAGGCACAGAGAGTCCGGGCATGCATAAAGGATCTCTTTCTCACCACCAGCCAAGCCATGTCTTGCTGCTTGTTTGAAAGTTCTGTTGATGAGTCGTTTTGCCAAATGACTTTGACAGTGTTCCCAGGGAGCCAATGGACAGGATCCACCCACTCAGGGTCTCAAGGACACTATGTGCTAACCACTTCCTGAGGGACTTGTGGCCAAAGGTGTTTTCCTTCACATTTCTCCATGAAGGACAGGTGATATGGAATGATCCAACTACTTGAAACGTTCCGCAGCAACGAGGCCAGACCCATCCGTCGCAACACTGGGGACAGGTAGAACCTCAGTATGTCGTGATACTTGGTGTTTGCGTACCGGGGATCTGCACACAGATTGATACAGTGCACACCAGGGTGAGGGTAGCATTGGGTGTGTTTTTCCCTCTTTGCCCAGATCTTTATACATGATGTTCCTTTGAATATGGTCCATTTTCGATCTCCACATGAGGTGGAAGGTGTCACCGGTGCCTGCAGTGACGCAGGTTTGGGGAATAGGCCAGACCTGTGCCACGTATTCCTGATGAAACGTCGATTTTTCCTACTACTCTGATGCTGCCTGACCTGCTGTGCTTTTCCAGCACCACTCTGATCTAAACCCACGTACAACAACACTGAGAGCACCTCACCTCACACTTGATGGCCAGGTTTTTGCCCACAATGGAGAGCGACCGGTGCTCCCATCTGCCCAATGTCTGCCTCACTTCAGTGATTACATTCCTCCCAAGACTTGGTGCACACCCCAGCCCCTTTAAACTAAATACCCATCACCTTCAGGTGGTCTGTCTGACAGTGAAGGGGATGAAGGATTGGTCGGCTCAGTTTCCAAAGGGTATGGCCCCGCTCTTGCCTTGATGCACCTTGGCTCCTGTGGCCTGTTCAAATTGGTCACAGATGTTCATGACTTTGTGCACTGATAGCAGATTCGAGCAGAAAATGGCAATGTCATCCATGGACAGGGAGGCCTTAACCTGTAGGCCACTGCTGCCAGGAATAGTCACTTCTCTCAGGCTCACATTCTCCTTGATGGACTCAGCAAAAGGCTCTATACAACATATAAATAAGGCAGGTGAGAGGGAGCAGCCCTGCATGATTCCAGATCTGATTGGAACGCTTTCAGATTCCCACCCACTGATTGAAACTGTTCCTTTAACAAGGTTAGGTTGTCCTTGGCGTTTTTCAGAGAGGTTGTAAATGACACAGGTTCCAAACAAACCTGAGGTTGGATGGATTTTAGGGACAATTTGTTTACAGCTAACAGATACTGTCTCAGGCAGAAGGCCTTCAAGTTTAAAAATAAAGCACTTATATAATGAAAGGGGAGTGACCAGTTCTAGCAGCTCAGCTATTGGTTTAGTTTTAATGTAGCAGTGTGTATGTAGTGAAGAAAGGCTGCTAGACCCTCTCTGTCTCTGACTTCTCTCCTGTAAGAACTTATTTGATATTTCCTTTCTGTGCCAAGGGGTGTTGATGGGATTGTTGCAAGTATTTTAAAACAACATCATTAAGTTGAGATGGCTTATTGGGTTTTTGGATAGGATAATTTATTTGGTACAGAGGAGCCTTGATCACCCAAACGAAATGGGAGGGCACTGTTTCATTCAGTTAATTGATTATTCAGTTAATTGATTCAATGCCTCTCTACTGGGGCTTGGGGTTTTCTGTTAAGTCCGCTCCCTGTTCAGGAGACGAGGCAGCAAAACCTCGTCTCCTGGCCAACACTGACCCCTCACCCACCGTGCGCTCCCGCCCTCATACCCACCTCCCCCTCCAATACTGCCCTACTCCTTGCCTGCCCCACAACCCTGTCCGCCCCCGCCCTGTCTCCGGGGCAGCCGGACTGAACACCAACAACAAGACTGCTGAGGTGCTACGTTTTTTGGGGGGGGGTGAGACACACATACACACAACTTTTTACTGCATGTTTGACAGGTTGCACTTTTCAGTGTTGGAGAGATTATCTGGGGAAGGGGGGGTTTACGGTATGCCCCTTTGTAGGACTCCTGGGAAGGTTTGTGGTGAGAGTGAGGGCGGGAGGTCAGTCATTTGGAGACGGTGCCTGGGCTCCCATCAGTCCAGGAGCACTTCAGTAAGCCAAGCTCACTTTTAAGTGCTGTAAACAAAAGACGCAATCAGTGTTGGAAACATGTCTTTGATGTAATGATGTTTCTATCTGGATCTCAAGATCTCCTTCGGATAATCTGATATTTGGATAATCGAGGTTCCTCTGTATTCTGTTTTCTGTTCTTTGTGTTTCTTTCAGTAATCTTGGAAATAAGTTTTTTTTTTAAACTAAGTAGTTGGACCAGCTCATTCTCTCCTGGAATATCCACTGTACACCTGTTTAAAGTCAAATAGCAAAGTTAGGATCTGGGCTATCTTCTTGAAATGTTTTGAAGGTGTCTGGCCTGGTCCATAATAATTGCACTAACAATCTTGGTGTAGAGCAGTCAGCTCTGATTGCAGATTCCCTCCCCAAAGCCCATTTTGGAAAGCACATCCCACATGTAAGTGTGCAATATCCTGTCAAAGGCCTTCTCCTGGTCCAGGCTGATATGGCAGGTGTCCAGCCCCGTGTCCGACACATAGGTGATCATATCCCTGAGGAGTGTGGGGGGGGTGTCTCAGAGAACATCCTGCCCAGTACTGCACACATTTGGTTGGGGTGAATCACCAATCCCAGAGCAGACTTGACCTGGTTGGCGATGAGCTTAGACAGGATTTTGTAGTCTATATTCTGCAGTGAAATTGGTCACCAATTTCTAATTTCCTCCCTCTTCCCCCCCCTTCTGTTTGTAGATGAGGGTGATGATACCTTTCCTCGTTGATTTACACATACTGACTGCCAGAAACATACTATTGTACACCTCCAGCAGGTCCTGGCCAATCAAGTCCCTCAGAGCTGAATACAGCTCGGCCAGTAAACCATCACTTCCAGGAGTTTTATTGTTTTGTAAGGACTTGATCAGCTCATCCAGAGGCTGGTCCAGCCTCTCCTCTGTGCTGTTGTCTAAGACCTCCATGGTAGAGGACAGGAATGATTGGGAGGTTGTGCTGTCTGGGGGCTTTGTGTCATCCAAACTGGCAATAAAAGGATTTGCTGATCCTCAGGCCGTCAGACTGAGATGACGTTATTGAGCCATCTTCTTCCTTCAGGCTGCTGAGGACAGAGTTCTCCATGAGCACCTTCTGGAAGAAGCAACACGAGCATGTCACATCCTGCTCCACGCCGCGGACCCTGGGCCGGAAGATTATCTTGAAGGACTTCTGGGCAAAGAGCGAGTCTTGCTGGCTCTTCACCTCCTGAAGATCCTCTGTGACATAGATCCCATCGTCTGCAGCAGGAGTAGGTTCTGCATGCTTTTCTGGAGTTTGGAAAGTGTTCCACATCTCTCTCTCTCTCTCTCTCTCTCTTGTGCCTTTTGAAGACATTTGAGGATGAAGAACCTCTTGATGTTCACCTTGATTGTTTCCCACAGTCTGCTGGAGGCTCAAAGAGAGACTTCATAGTTCTCCAATCTGTGTAATCCTTCTTGAGCTCCTCAGTGTTTCCTGGGGTCAATCTCTTCACATTCAGCTTCCACATTCCCTTGCCAGCGCGCTGGATGTACTGCAGTTGACGGTCGGCCAGCAGGAGGCAGTGGTCAGTGAAGAAAACTGCCTTGACATTGGTGGATCTGACAAGAACGTGCAGGGCACACACAGGAAATCTTCATGGCCAAGACCACTGTATTACTTACAATTCCCACCAAGGTGAGTCCATTCCATATTGATTATGGCCATAACTCAGGCTAACTGATCCTGATTTTTCAATAGCAATGAGGTTCCTTCAAATGTGTCTTCTTTTATATACTTGCATATCTGAAAGTTAACCCTCCTGAATGTATTCCACTCACACAGCCTAGAGGAGTATAATCAGTGGTATGATGTGGAACCAATCCAGGCTGTATGATCAGTTCCCAATGGTTTTAAATATCACTCTGATGGCTGCACTTACTGATGCCAGCACATGTTATGTTGGACACATATTAAATTCTCACATTCACATGTCTCCGGGTCTGTGTTCAGATTTAAACGGGATGCAAGGGGGTAGTGTGGAGGTTTGCCCCTTCACAGGTCACCCTCCCCAACCCTGTCTACACTCATTTGCAATCACCAATCCCCCTCAGCGCCACACTCCCGCATCTGTCTCTCTCATCTCTGCCTCTCTACCATCCGTCATAACCCTGCCTTCACTCATCCCCAACCTACGCCAGCATCCTCACCCGACCCCTGCCCTTACTCTGAAGTGGCACTTCACCTGACAAAGGGGCAATGCTCCACAAGCTTGTGTTTTAACTAAACCTCTTGGATTATAACCTGGTGTTGTCTGACATCTGGCCAGGATGAGGGCATTGCAGGCTAGGCCATCATTTATTATCCAGAGGGCAGTTAAAAGTCAACCACATTGATGTGGGTGTGGGTCTGGAGTCACATGTAGGCCAGGCAGGCCTGATGAAAACTTTCCTGATGAAGGGCTTTTGCCTGAAAAATCGATTTTCCTGCTCCTCAGATACTGTCTGACCTGCTGTGCTTTTCCAGCAGCACTCTAATCTTGACTCGCATGTAGGCTAGACCAGATAAGGATGGCAGTTTCCTTCCCATAAGGCCATCAGCTCCCCGACTTCCAAAATGTTTTTAACTCCATAAGGTCAGGAGACAACTGGCCAAGTTAAATTCAAGTGCGAATAAAAGAACGAGGAGTGTAACTAAGGACAGGGTACCAGGAATCTCAGTGTTTCTGTAACTGATTAGAAAACACCAAGTCAGTCATTCTAATAAAGCATTTGTATTCACAGCCAGTTATCAACCATTCAGAATTAAACAGGGAGTACTCCAGATTCGGTATTTCAATCTTTGATCAGCTGGTTTTGTCAAACAGATCACACTTGGTGCAGACTGTGGGAGGTCTCCTCACACTTTCAGAGGTTAGCAGGGCCCTGTGGTGATGCTAGTGAAAATGAGTGGGGGTCAGGGTGTGGGAATGTGAGGTATGGGTGATGGAGTTAAAATGCCACAGAGTGGTCAGTTCCATGCTTTGCTTCTCTTGCAGGACACACTGGGGAGTCAAGGGTTAAACATTCCCCTGCCAAAGGACTTAGTGCAGTATCAACAGAAAGCCTGCCCTCTTACAAGGAGAAAGTGAGGTCTGCAGATGCTGGAGATCAGAGCTGAAAATGTGTTGCTGAACACATTCCTGAAGAAGGGCTTATGCCCGAAACGTCGATTCTCCTGTTCCCTGGATGCTGCCTGACCTGCTGCGCTTTTCCAGCAACACATTTTCTGCCCTCTTACAATACAGACAGAACATCTCAGTAGGGCAGAGACTGACTGTGTCTCAGATATGGAGTCGAGTGGAGCCACACATATGCATTCCCCCTGACAGAGGTACTTGCCCTTTCCAGACAAGACTGATAGCCTTGGCCACAATCCTGTTAAACTGCCTCCCGCTCCCATTCTCTTACTTACCCTCCATATCAGCATAGGTTTGAGAATTCCCCATTTACGTCCCCTCCATATTAGCATAGGTATGTGAATCCCCCATTTACGGCAGGTAAAACCCTTCTGCCTTAATCTCTTCCCATCAAGATATAATCGTGAAGAATACGATAAACAGTTTCTGTAATCCATTCACATGTTACCACAGGACACCCACATTCATCGGGCTTTGTAAATTCATAATTATCTACTTTAACCTATGTGATGACAATCGCCCATGTGTCTGATAAACCTTTTGTTTGATTCCTCTAAAATATACTGTCTGTGTGTGTGGGGGGCAGATATTCATAGAGAAGTGTCACCACAAGTAGACACATGGCTACTTTGGGGACATTTTGAATCTCTTGCTGGCTGTCCAATTATAAAAGCTACTGCTGTTGTACAGAAAACTTGTGTTGTCTGGATTTGTGGAACAAAGCAAACATCAACACGGGGGGCAGGGAATGTTGTGGGTGGTCGGTGAGGTTGGACCAGGTGAGAATAACTGGCCGACAATTTCCTGTTTCTCACCTCCTTCCATTCTAGCCCAATGGAATCTTTCCTGAAGTTAGCAACTTCAGAAAATTAATGCCAACACATTTGTTTCATTAACCACTCATTTAAGACTGTAAGGATGAAATCCATCTCGACCAAGAGGTGCTAGCTCACAGATTACTTACTTGCCATACTATTGTAATTCTGTTCAATTTGTTTCTCCATGCCACCTCCTGATTTATAGCTATTACTGGAATGTTTTTGTATCCTTTATAGTGAAGACAGAAACAAAATACAGCAAACTTCTCTTATTAACCGGAACCTATGAGACCAGGAATGTGCTGGTTGATCGAATATTCCGGGTAGTTAAGAGATTATGCATAACCGCAGTAAACTCTGACTTCAAGACATCAGCATCCCTCAAAGAATCTACATAAAAACATAAACATTTTGCCTAAAATCAATTTAAAAACACACAGTAAGTAATAGAAATATATTGTGGGGGTATGTACATCACTGTTATACTTAATTTACAGCATAAATAACCAGACATTGTGGAAGATCAGAGTATTTGAGGTTTATAATTTTGGCTGGTTTGTTAAGATGCTGGTTAAAATAAAGTTTACTATATTTGTTTATTTCATCTGCCATATCCTTTCCTGTACTATTAACTCCTATGTTGTACTCTATATTGGACCAACGTTCACTTTATTTAATACCTTTTAAGTATCTGTAGAAACTCTTGTTATCTGGTTTCACATTTCTAGCTTACCTCCTCTCATACTCTTTTACATCTTAATTAACGTTTTAGTCCTTTCCTGCCATTCTTTATATTCTGACCAATCATCTAATCTGTCACTCACCTTTGTACAATTATATGCTTCTTCCTTAATTTTGATGCTTTCTCTAACTACTTTAGTGAACCGTGCATGGTTGGCCCTCCCTTTAGAGATTTTCTTTACCATAGGAATATACTTCTGAGTATTTTGAATATCCCTTAACTGTTTGTCACTATGTTTCGATTGGTCTATCACATTAAGACTGTAAGAAATAGGAACAGGAGCAAACCTGATATTCAATAAGATCATAGCTGATCTGATACTGCTCAGGTTCATTTTCCTGCATTTCTGCTTAACCCTTGATTTCCTGACTGATCAAGGTTCCTGGATTGGGGACTT
Source organism: Chiloscyllium plagiosum (assembly GCF_004010195.1). NCBI lineage: Eukaryota > Metazoa > Chordata > Chondrichthyes > Orectolobiformes > Hemiscylliidae > Chiloscyllium > Chiloscyllium plagiosum. The sequence continues at coordinate 4,143,720 of NC_057739.1, forward strand.
TGTGGTCAGAGGCGCTGACAAGACTTTCTGTGGCAGCGAGTGAGACTCCAGAATGGTGTGTTGCCTCTCTGGTGCCAGGGTGAAGGACGTCTCAGAGCAGTTGTAGCAAATTCTAAAGGAAAGTGTGAGCAGCCAGAGGTCATTGTACACATTGGTACCAATGATGTAGGTAGAAAAACGATGACGGACTGTAGAGTGAATATTGGGAGTTAGGCACAAAGTTTTAACGCAGGAGCACAAGAATTGTAATCTTTGGATTCCTCCTCATACCAAGTGCTAGTGAGAGTAGGGATAGGAGAACAAAGCAGATAAATGTGTAGCTGAAGAGCTTGTGCAACGGGCAGAGATTCAGATTCTTAGATCATTGCAAGCACTTCTGGGGCAGAGGTGATCTGTACAAGAGGGACATGTAGCACCTGAACTGGAGAGGGAGCAATATCCTGGTGGGGAGATTTGCTAGAACTATTCAGCATGAGAAAAGAAAGAGATTTGAAACTAGTACGGGTAGTTAAGTGGAACAAGTTAATTTGACAACATGGTAGAAAGCGAGGTAAGCCTGATGAACTAAACTGAACTTATTTCAATACAAGAGGCCTGACAGGTAAGGCAGGTGAACTAAGGTTTGTCCAGTTAAGCTATATGGGTGGAACAGAGAAATAAGAAGGGTCAATTACTTCCATGGAGTTGTTCTATAGGTCTCCCAATAGCCAACGGTTGTGTAGAGGAGGGTACATTTACAACATTTTAAAGACATTTGGGGACGTACATGGATAGGAACGGTTTAGAGGGCTATGGGCCAAATACAGGCAAACAGGCTTTGTTCCATTTAGGAAACCTGGTCAGTATAGACAAGTTTGACTGAAGGGTCAGTTTCTGTGATGTACAACTCTTAAGATGTTTTATATTTAACCATGCCACCTGGTTATTGACACATTTATGAAAGGTAAGTGTTTGTCTACTCTATCAAGGCTCTCATAATTTTGTAGACCTCAATCAGGTCTCCTCCTCAACCTTCTCTGTTCTACATAAAACAGCCACTGCCGAACTCAGCTATCTTCATTGCTGAAACACTGTAACCTAGGCAACATCCAGGTGAATCTCCTCTGTGCAATCATATCCTTCCTCGAATGTGGAGATCAGAACTACACACATAATTCCAGTTGTGACCGAACAAATGTCTTATGAAGCTCCATCAACTCTCTGCTCTTGTATTTAATACATCTCTTCCCAGGATGTAGGCTTGTTTGCTGAGCTGGAAGGTTCATTTTCAGATGTTTCGTCACCATATGCGGCAACATCATCAGTGAGCCTGCAGATGAAGCACTGGTAGCATAGCCTGCTTTCTATTTATGTGTTTAGGTTTCCTTGGATCTTTCAGCTGACCTTCCAGCTCAGTGAGCAAACCTATATCCAGATCCTCAACCTGAGCTTCAAATCTTCTCAAAACTCACATCTCTTCCCACTCTGGGAAGTTAATGGATGCCCTGGATCCTGAGCCTGCCCTTATTCAGAGTTCTGGAAGGTGCTCTCTTACATGTCTGACTCCACTTGCTTCTGCAAGGTAAGTGAAAATTTTGAGCTATACCCTTGCCTTGGTCATAGCCCTGTAACATGCTTCTATGCAGGTCTGACTCTTCCCACCCCTGGAAGATAAGGACTTGCTGTAGATCCTGCTGGGACTGTTTTGGACAGTGATTGGCTTGGAGAGTTATTTCTATCTGATTCAGTTGAAGAAAACTCTGCCAAGAACCAGTTGAGTTGGAGGAAAACCTACTAAAACCAGCTGCCTAGCTGATCTCTCTCTCTCATTTCAGAAAAAACAATCCTCTTGAGTTCCGGGAAACTTACTGTTCTTTTGAAAAGAGTGATTGAAAGGACTTGTTAAGAACTTTTTCTGAGCAAGCTGTATTTATGAGACTTCAGAGACATTGGATGTAGGTTTGCTCGCTGAGCTGGAAGGTTCATTTTCATTTCCAGTTCATTTCCAGCTCAGCGAGCAAATCTACATCCAGAACCTCAACCTGAGCTACAAATCTTGGCAAAACTCGCTAACTTCAGAGACAGCTGAGTGATTAATGATTTGACTACACATGCTAGTACCTTCCAGCAGCAGGTTCTGAAACATCTATGCTTTAACCTTTTGCCTTCAAGGAAAACTTATTGGGCAAAGTTGTTTTTATTTTCGGAAAGCCAATCTCCGCAGAGAAATCATTTTCGTCCCTCTTCTCCTAAAGGAAGTCTCACTGTGTGTGTTGAAACATGTGTGTGTGTGTGCATTTTAAGGTATTTAGAGGGGTAGGAGTAGGAATCCATCTACCAGGCCCGCTATCAAGGAAAGGCCACCAGTATTCTCAAAGATCCATCCCACCCTGGCAATGTTTTTCTACAACCTCTACCATCGAGGAGAAGGTACAGAAGCCTGAACACACGCACAAGCCGGTTTCGTAACAGCTTCTGCCCTATTGTTGTTAGAATACTGAATGGACTCACAAACTCTTAATATTCGCCGGTACCTGTGTTTTTGTTTTTGCCACTGTTTACCTATTATTTACTATCTATGCTACTTAACTCTGTGATCTGCCTGTATTGCTTGCAAGACAAAACTTTTCACTGTGACTCGGTACACATAACAATGACTTCAATTTAATTCAATTCAGTTCCATATCACTGACTGTGTATGTTAACCAATTGCTGCATCCTCATTGATTAAATTTTGATAATAAACCCCAGTTGTGTTATTAAGAAATATGGTTGACAGATCTTTCTGTTTAATATCTGTTCTGAATTGATAAGATTTGGTAACTAGAAAAAGGAATCATATTTTGTTTTGTGATCTGTGGAGTAACAGAGCCAGAGCAATACTGCACTCCTCCAGTATTGGTCATGACAGCACACAGACACTCGCCTTCGTATTACACAGTCTCCCCTCCTCTAGATACTGCCAGTATCTCACACACACTGTCCATATGCTGAAAAATGTGTTGCTGGAAAAGCGCAGCAGGTCAGGCAGCATTCAAGGAGCAGGAGAATTGACGTTTCGAGCATAAGCCCGTCCTGACCTGCTGCGCTTTTCCAGCAACACATTTTTCAGCTCTGATCTCCAGCATCTGCAGTCCTCACTCTTTCCACTGTCCATATGCTTACACTTTTAACAATCTCTCCTCTGATGGATGTTCTCTGTATCACACAATATCTACTCATTGCGTGAAGAAGCTGCTGCTGTCTCTGGGAGACCTGGACACTGGCAGGCATAGTCTGTGTTGATGGACTTTGGGAGCTATGACAGGGACTGATATCACTGGCCCCAGTGCCGCTACTGGCCTGGGCCCCCAGCCCAACCCTCCTGGAATGCAACTGAGCACAGTGGCCTCTACCCCAAGATAAGCACAATGACTCTGCCCCAACTCCATCTGGCACCTCCTCGAGTTGGAGACCTGGTTACTGGTCTCTGAAATATCTCCCTGTCCTGGAGCCAGTTTGATTCACCTGTAAAAGTTAATTATCCTGTACTCTCCCTTCTCCCTCTCATTCATTCTGTGAAGTAGCTACAGTTTTCAGGAAATTTATATTATAAATAAATCAACAGAGATTGAAATTATATTGAGGCAACTCAGACTGGAATGTGATGTGCAGAGAAATCTCCGTGGTTTTCATTGTGAAATGACTTTTCCTCTGGCTGTGTGCTTTACAGGGAATGTCCTGTACACTGTAAATATTAAGGCTATTACAATTGAATTGAGCTTCCAAAGAGCAAAGCATGCTGTAGGAGATGAGTTGGATTTTTTTGCACTTACTGTCATTTTAAAGTTGTAATGTTTGCCAATATATTTTACAGTTTTTATGAATAAAGCATATTTTGGAAAGAGAAGTAGGATAAGTATCTAAAGGAAAAGATACTCACGGGAAGAGCAAATAAAAATAAAAAAGATCATTTCAGGAACTGATTTGACTTTGGGAATGAAATTCCTAAAGTCATTTCAGAAGCAGCTACAATGGGAGACTGTCTTTCTGTGGGTGAATCATTGAAGGAAATGTCAAAGTGTATCTTCCTTAAACCTGATTCTCCATCTACTGTTTGAATTGGAACAAATCCACCCTCTATAGGTGAATAGACGCTACTACACAAGGGAAATCATCAGAGATTTCAGAGAATTTGAGAGAATTAAGGCAACGGTCTCATTTTCTTAAAATATAATTTATTCATGAAAACCTTATTAAAAAGTATACAACCATTCAAAACTGACATTGTATAAGGTGTAAGTTAAAACTCTCTCATTTGTATGTTACACTTTCAAACAGATAATATTTACAGGACATGTCTTTAACTATTAGAAACTTGATTAAATCCTTACTGATTGATATCTCGATAGCTGCAATTCAAATCAGTGACCTTTCATGATGAATACTATAGATATTGATACTTATATTTATATTGTTTGATTATGTTTCACTCATTAATGTTGTTTTGATCCTGCAATCATGTAAAATAATTTTAACAAGGAAACCATTTTAATATTGCAATATTTTACAATGTAGGAAAACAGCTAATGAACACAAATTATGGTAAAGGTTCTTCAGTACCTCAAGTTTATTTTAAGTTCAGCAATGAGATCCCAATTCTAACAAAAAGGATTTTCTGTTGAGAGAAAAGAGCATTTGGTTCAATTTCACGTCATATTCATATTCACACACACACACACACACACACGTAGACACACACATGCACACAGATAGGCACACACTCACACACACTCACAGAGGCTGACACAGTCACACAGTTATGAACCCAGCAGAAGGTAAACCCTGGGTAAGCCAGATCTGGAATGAAACCTGGTTTGAAAGTAAATGTGTTTAATATTTGCTGCCATATTACTCGCAGACGTTCTTTAAAAACAGAATGTAAGTTTGTCATGCAAAAGAGAGAGAAACAAACAATCAACCAAAGCCTCATATAATACTGTTCATGAAACCATTGTCGATTATTGTAAAACTCACCTGGTTCACTAGTGTCCTTTAGGGAAGGAAACTGCCATCCTTACCTGGTCTGGCCGACGTATGACTCCAGACCCACAGCAATGTGGCTGACTCTTAACTGCCCTCTGGGTAATTAGGGATGGGTAATAAATGTTGGCCTGCTAGTGATTCCCCAAGTACATATCATGCCTAACTAATATTGTAAATCTTGAGGTATCTCTACAGGTTTCCTTGAATTTCCTAAGTGACCTTGCTGAGCGTTGCCATTGATCTTCCTATAAGTACGAGACAATGTTGACTATCTGGTCTAATATTTCAGTATTTACTATTCAGATTGTAGGAGGTTCACTTTGTGAACTGTCTGCCTCAAGTACCTAACATACATGCTCTTTCTTATTTTCCTCCCTCCTTTATTTCCTTCCTTTATTGCTTTAAATGAGTTTGAGTGGCATAACAGATTCATCCTTCTGTGACCAGAAATACCTATCAGATAATTTAGTAACCCTCTTAATGACCTTAAATGGATCACTGAATCTTGCATACAGAGACTCACCTTGCAAAGGCAAGGATACCAATACTTCATCTCCCACTTGAAACATTTTCGAATGTTTGTCTGCTGATTCTTTTATTTGAGACTATGAAACCTTCAAACATTCCTCTGCTACACTTCCCAGGAGCTCTTCTAGAAACATGGACAATTAATCCAACATAGAGGATTCATCCTTCTGCCTTAAACAGTTCTCATTAATCAGTTTTAATTATTTCATACCATAAGCTAATTGCTACGGACTAAATCCAGTAGCTTCACAGTAGAATTGGTACAAAATCTGGCTCAACTCTGTGGATACTTATGACAATGTGCCTTCCTCAGTATTTTGACAGTGTGATGGTATCTGTTCAAAACTTCCTGTGTCAGATGATTTGAACTGTCTTATACCCAAATTGCTTTTCATGTCACACTACAACTTAGTCTTTTAATTGATCATCTAGTAAAGATTAAAGAATTGAGTTAATATTTTACACTATCACCGTAGCCATAATTGTCCTTAAAGAAATAATTTCTGGAATTTGAGTTATCATATCCATAACAGTAAGGATGTACTGGTGTTCAGTTCTTGTTTTCGGTAATGGTCTGACAAAATTAATGAGTACTTGAGTGAATCGTTCTTCAAAAACTACTATGCGTATCAAATTTCCGATTGCATGTTGGGATTTTCCACTACCTGACACATATGTCATTTTATAGAATTGCAGTATATGGCTATGAAGTCTTGGGCATATAAAATACTGACTTATCAATGTTTAACTTTATTGTATTGAGATATGTCCTGCCTTTGGAATGTCATGTGCTATTTGCAATATCTCCTTATGATATAAGGCCAGTGCCACTACAGATAAACATCTGTACATTCCTCATCTGCAAGTCTATGAAGTTGGATCTGCTTTTATATCAAATCTATGCTTTTAGTATAATAAAAACATTCCAGTGAGCTGACTGAATTAACTTGCTGAAATAAATTGCTGGACAAACTCAGCAGATCTGGCAGCATCTCTGGAGAGAAAGCAAAATCAACATTTTGAGTCCAATGGCCCTGCTGAGTTGCTCCAGCATTTTGGTTGTTTCAGGATTTCCAGAATCTGCAATTCTTTGTTGTTAGTGTTAGTTTCTTTATCTCTATCATTTCTTTGTCATTTATATAAATGATTTGGATGTGAACCTAGGAGGTATAGTTAGTAAGTTTGCAGGTGACACCAAAATTAGAGGTGTAGTGGACAGCGAAGAAGTACAATGGGATCTTGACCAGTTGCAACTCTCTGGTCTTCAACATGGGTTCTCATTATAAAAAAGGTATTAAGTTTTTTAATTTCTTGTAAGAGACTAATTTATTCCTAATACCCTTGTCAAAACGACCGCGTTTTGTTCTTTCAAATTCAATGTAGGTTTGCCCAGGCTACTTCAACAAATTCCGGAGTTTTTGCTCGTATGATTCAGAAATTGACTCAAATGCATGCAATATGACCTTTTCTTTCAGAGCATAAGCCATAGAGACCACTTCTGACTTCAATACATAAAACAGGGGAGGCAATGCTTAATGTTATTATAGCTAGATCATTAATCCAGTGACCCACATCATGTCCAGGGACCTGGATTTGAATCCCATCACAGCAGACCCATTGGCTCAATGGCCTAATTCTGCCCTAAGCCTTATAGTCTTGAGGAAATGGAGATGAGAGAACTTGAATTTCAAACAGAAGAGAAAGAACAGGCATTTCAAATCGGAATTGAGGATTATCAGTAAGGTTCTGGCGGATCTGATAATACTCAAATTTATTTTCTTTCCTTACCTCCATAACCTTTGATTCCCTTACTTATTAAAGATCTGTCTACCCCAGCCTGACAGCCCTCTGCAATAAGGAATTTACAGATTCACAAACCATCAGAAAGAGGAAATTCCTCCTCGTCTCTGTCTTAAATGTGTGACCCCTTGTTCTGAGATTATGCCCTGTTGGTCTTAAACCCCCCTACAGGGGCAAACAACCTCTCCATATCTACCTTGTCAAGTCCCCTGAAAATCTTGTATGCTTTAATAAGGTAGTCTGTTATTTTTCTGCATTCCAGCAAGTAACAAGTATCCCAAAACATTCACACCCCTCGTGCTGTTCAGTTGCCGAGGAGCCAATCACAATTGTCGGCAGGCAGAAGAACTTTGTCATCTATGACTGGTCACTAGTCCACAATCCAATCAGCTCCTTGTCTTTGAAATCTCTATTTGTGCACACACTTTGACTCCAGCTCACCTGCAAACTAGGCTTCACCCAGTGTTTGAACAGCAGCTGTGTAAACAGCACCTTCAGGTTACTTGCTTTTAACAAATGCAGGAATCCTTTAGTTTTTAAAACAGTTCTTTTCCCCATTTCAGTCCACAGTCAAAAATACAGTAAACCAGAAAAGTTAAGAGTCTTCACAGTTGTCAGGTTCCTGTATTCCATTCATATACTCTGTCGTCATGATCCAGTTTATGAATATCATAGGTTCAAACTAATGTTCCCACTAACCTGTTTCAATCTCAGACTGCTGGTAATAAGGATTCTGATTTGACATTTTTCTGTATCCTGTGGAAATGACAGTAAATTTAGCCTTTTCTTACCCAGGTTGCTGTGACGCAGAGACAGGAGTTAGTTTCTGGGTCACTACAAAGTAATGCAGACATTGTAGAACTGCCAAGGATGACAAAAGACATTTGACATGGTGACCTCATTCCTCTAGTGTTCCTATCTATCCAACTTGCAACATCTTCCTGAGTTCAAAGTTTGTGCGAAGATTTGTAGCTCGGGTGCTCGTTGTTGTGGTTCTGTTCGCCGAGCTGGAAGTTTTTGTTGCAAACGTTTCGTCCCCTGGCTAGGCGACATCATCAGTGCTGGGTACCCAATATACCAACCACGACAGCGGACAGCTGAAACTGACAACAGGAAG
>NC_057739.1:4152274-4158228 GCF_004010195.1 Chiloscyllium plagiosum
GTGGCTGTTGGTTTGTATGCCGTTATGAGTCCTAGGGGTCTCAGTAGTCTGGCAGTCAGTTCCGAGATGCTCCTGATGTATGGTAGTGTGGCTAGTCCTTTTGGTTGTGGTATGTCCTCGTTCCGTGGTCTTTCTCTTAGGCATCTGTTGATGAAGTTGCGCGGGTATCCGTTTTTGGCGAATACCTTATATAGGTGTTCCTCTTTTTCTTGCAGTTCTGGTGTCCTGCAGTGTGTTGTGGCCCTTTTGAATAGTGTCCTGGTGCAGCTTCGTTTGTGTGTGTTGGGGTGAATGCTAAATTGGGGTGAATGTTTGAATGCTAATTTCTGCACTCTCACTAATACATTGATTTCTCTTTGGAGAGTTGCAGCATTAAATAGACCCAGTTCTCTAAATAAAGCCTGACAAAAGCTTCAACAAATCACTACAGATTTACACTTGACTGGTTTTATCCGAGATTACTTGACAGAGGTGGACAAGGCAATGAGAGGCATAAATAGAGTAGATAGCCAGAGACCTTTCCCAGGGCAGAAATGGCTGTCATGAGGGGTCATGATTTTAAGGTGATTGGCGGCATGGTGGCTCAGTGGTTAGCACTGCTGCCTCACTGCACCAGGGTCCCAGTTTCGATTCCAGCCATGGGTGATTGTTTGTGTGGAGTTTGCACATTCTCCCCGCGTCTGCGTGGGTTACCTCCGGGTGCTCCGGTTTCCTCCCACAGTCCAAAGATGTGCAGGTCAGGTGAATTGGCCATGCTAAATTGCCGGCAGTGTTAGGTGCATTAGTCAAAAGGGAAATGGGTCTGGGTGGGTTGCTCTTCGGAGGGTCTGTGTGGACTGGTTGGGCCGAAGGGCCTGTTTCCACACTGTAGGGAATCTAATATACTACAGATTTACACTTGACTGGTCTTACCCCAGATGACTTGATAGGGGTGTACAAGGCAATGAGAGGCATAAATAGAATAGAACAGAGACTTTTCCCCAGGCAGAAGTGGCTGTCACGAGGGGTCATGATCTTCAGGTGATTGGAGGAAGGTATAGGGGAGATGTCAGAGGTAGGTTCTTTACACAGAGAGTGGTAGGTGCGTGGAATGGTAGTAGAGTCAGAGGCATTAGAGACATTTAAGCGACTGCTAGACAAGCACGCGGTTGGCAGTAAATTGAGGGATGTGTAGGCTAGGTTGATCTGAGATTAAGATAAATATTTGGCACAACATGGTGGGCCGAAGGGCCTGTACTGTACTGTTCTATGTTCCATGTTCTGTGAATGGGTCAGGACACTGATGGTGAAGGTCCACTGTGAAATGGCAATGGCAGAATGGTAATGTAGTAGACTAGTAATCCAATTATTAGGTGAAAGTGAGGACTGCAGATGCTGGAGATAGAGTTGAGAGCGTGGTGCTGGAAAAGCACAGCAGGTCAGGCAGCATCTGAGGAGCAGGAAAATTGACGTTTCAGGCAAAAGCCATGCAGTTCCAGACCCACAGCCATGTGGTTGACTTTTAACTGCTCTCCAAGCATTTCAGGTATGGACAATAAATGCTGGCCCAGGTAGTGACACAAACATCCCATAAACAAAACCTCTCAGATTCTCTTTTAAAATTGTGTTAACCAATGTTTTGGTCAATTATGTGCACCTAGTTATGCATAATTCATTTTCCCCTTTACACCTAATCTATTTGCCGAAGTACATAACAGAGTTATTATGTAAAAACCATACCCACATCTCCATGTCTAGAACACTCCTTATTTTATTGCTGTCAGAGTAGTTTAAAGGATTTGTAATACTTTCTACATCCAAGTTTAATTTAACTCCAGATTAACAATGGTCCAAGCACTGACCCCAATTCTACCCCAGTCATCCCCTCCCGCAATATCAAATGAAAGAAGATGAAAGTGTAAATTGAGAACTCCCCACATACTAGTTCCTAAGTATTCATTATTTTCTTTGTGACGAAGATCAAAGGAATTTTAAAACAATGTATAATGTTTCTGCAAAATCCTCCAGCTTTATCCCATTTAATGTTGTGTCTTCTCAGCTTCAGCCAACATAAGCAACAAAAGAAATCATAAGAAATAGGAGGAGGATGGTCTCTCAAGCCTGTGCCACTACTTAACTAGGTCATGGCTGATCTGAATGAGGCCTCTGCCCCACTTTGTAACTTGTCTTGATACCTTTGTAGATCAGAAATCTGGCTAACTCAGACTTGAATATACACAGTGAGCCAACCTCCAGTGCTCTCTAAGGAAGAGAATTCCACAGAATAACAACTGTCTGACAGAAGAAATTCCACCCTAAATGGGCGATCCCTTATTTTGAAACTGCTTGCCCCTAGTTCTAGATCCCTCCACTCAGGCATCCTCCCAGTATCTACTCTGTCAAGCCCCCTCTGAATCACAGATAAGGTCACCTTGACTAAGATCGGAAGAAATAGGAGCAGGAGTAGGCCTTTCAGCCCCTCAAGCCTGGTCTGCCATTCAATAGGATCATGGCTGATCCCACATTCCTCATGTCTGTGTTCCTCCCATTTCCCCATAACCCTCAATTCGCCAATTTATCAAGAATCTATCCATCTCAGCCTTAAATATATACAAGGACTCTGCTTGTAGCTATCTGTATAATGATTCCAAAGACTGTCAACTCTCTGACAGAAGAAATTTCTCCTCATTTCAGTCTTATATCGGCACCCCTCTATTCTGAGACTATGCCCTGTGGTCCTAGACTCTTCCATGGGGGTACACATCCTCTCAGCATTTACCCTGTTAAGCCCCTTAAGAATCCTGTACTTTGCAATGAAATCACCTCTCATTCTTTTAAACTCCAGTGCGTAGAGTCCCAGCCTATTTGATCTTTACTCATCAGACAATCCCTCCGTTGTGGGGATCATCCCACTGAACTTTTCTGTGAACTGCCTTCACTGAAATGCTATCTTTCCTGAAATAAGGGGTCCAAAAAAACTCTAGATTGGTCTCACCAGCACCTGTATAGTTGCAGTAGGACTCCCCTGCTGTTAAACTCCAACCCCATTGAAATAAGGGCCAACATTCCACTACCCTTCCTGATTACCTGTTGCACCTGTGTGCTAGCTTTCTGTGTTTCACACACAAGTATCCCCATGTCCTTTGAACTGCAGCATTTGACCATTTTTCTCCATTTAAATATTTTGTTCTTTCATTCTCCCTTCCAAAATGAACATGTTCCCACATTATACTCCATTTGCTGACTTTCTGCTCACTTCCTTAACCTATCAATATCTCTCTATAAACTGTGGTCCTCTCTCATTTTGCCTTTCCAACAATTTTGTGTCATCTAAAAATTTAATTCAAGTACATTCGCTTCTGTCCTCCAAGTCATTAATATATATTGTAACAGACCAACAACACCGGGTAGATCTGGAAAGGACCAGCTGCAGCTACAAGATAGGGCTACTTACATATCAAACAGCATAAGCAGCATGTAATGGACAGAGCTAAGCAATCCCACAACCAGCGGACCAGATCTAAGCTTTGCAGACCTGCCACATCCAGTCGTAAATTAAATTAAACAACTCACTACAGGAGGAGGTTCCACAAATATTCCCATCCTCAATAATGATGGAGATAAACACATCACAAAAGCTGAACTGTTTGCAACAATCTTCATCCAGAAATGCCAAGTGTATGATCCATCTTAGCCTCTTTCAGTGGACCCCGGCAGCATAGATACCAGTCTTCAGGCAATTCAATTCACCACGTGATATCAAGAAATGGTTGGAGGCACTGGATACTGCAGAGACTATGGGCCTTGGCAGCATTCTGGCAATACCACTGAAGACAGAAAGAAAATATAATACTGGAAATCTGAAATAACAAAAATACTGGAAAGACTGAACAGATCGAGCAGTATCTGTGAAGAGGAACTGAGTTAATGTTTCTGGACGATGACCTTTCATCAGAACTAAAGAAAAATAGAAACAGCAAAGTTTTTAAGCCGATGGTAAGCAAAGAAAGGACAGGAAGCACTTATGAGGAGCTCCATTATAGCATTGTGGAGGTGGAGATTAACTAACAAAAGGTTGCAATGGTACAACAGGCATAAAAAGTGTAAATGGATACACTTTATTCTCACTCTGAACAACTTTCAACCCCACTCACTTCTTCCAAATAATTGCTATGGAACTGGCTATGGATGTCTTTTTGTGGGATAGGTGAAACTTTCAATATTCCAGACCTATTAGCCCACTTCCCTTTTTCTGATATTGGTGAATGGATAGGTGGCTGCTTCATGTCTCAGCCACCTTCAGCCTGAAGTGCCAAGTACATAATCCATTGGTTCCCTCAGCATCACAGATCCAGCCTTCAGCCAAGGTGATTACTCCACATGATATCCAGAAACAGTCAGAGACACTGGATACTGCAGAGGCTATGGGCCCTTACAACATTCTGGAAATAGTACCAAATATGTGAACATGCCACACCCCTAGCCAGGGTACCCTGGCCGTTCCAATACAGCTAAAACATTGGCATCTACCCAACAATGTGGAACATTGCCCAGGTACATCCAGTGCACAAAAAGCAGGACAAATCTAATCTGCCCAATTACTGCCCCTTCAGTCATCAACAGTTCTGTCAAGTGACACATCCTGGTTTCTGATACTCAGTTTTTAGGTTCTGCCAGTCACTCAGCTTCTGACCTCATTATAGTCTTAGTCTAAACATAGACCACTGAGCTGAACTCCTGCAGTGAGAGTGACAGTCCTTGATATCAAGGCACCATTTTACCAAGTTTTGGCATCAAGCGAAACTGGAATCAATGGTAATCAGATATAAAACTCTCCATTGATTGGAATCATGCCTTACACAGAGGAAAATAGTTCTTGTCCCCTCACTCTGTAGTGGGCTTTTGCCCCCTCAGCCATGCCCTGTATCAGTTTTTGCCCTCACAGGTAAACTTGGGTGGGTTAATGCCAACTCACCTCAGTTCTGGATAGGTTTTTGCTTCCTGAATCCTGTCCTGTGGGTTTCTGCCCATGCAGCTCTGTCCTGGGCCAGTTTTACCCTCCTGGGTGGCTAATTCTTGTCTCAGCCCTATCCTGGGTGAGTTTTTGCCCTTTCAGCCCTGTCCTAGATATTTTCTCTGACCCCTGAGGTGTACCCTAGATGGCTTATTGACCCTGAGGTGTGCCCTGTGTTGGTTATTGCCCCAAGGAGTACCCTGGATGCGTTTTTGCCACTCTAAGGTGTACCCTGGGTGGTTAATGGTCCCTGAGGTAAACCTTGGGTGGATTATTGTCCCCTTTTGAGGTGCACCCTGGGTGATTAATGCTCCCTGAGGTGTCCCCTGAATGAGTTATTGCCACCTTGAGGTGTACCCTCTATGGTTATTGCCCCCCCCCCCTAAGGTGGACCCAGTGTTGGTTACTGCCCCCTGAGGTGTCCCCTCTATGATTATTGACCCCTGAGTTGTACCAGGGTGGGTTATTGCCCCCCTGAGGCGTATCCTGGGTGGGTTATTGCCTCTTGAGGTGTACACGCTGTGTGTCAGGTATCTGTCAGTTTCTGACGTCTTGCTGCAGGTGAGAGGGGAGGAGCTGCCGGCTCCTGGAGCAGGAACACAAGTGACTCCGGGAGCGACGGGAGGACACGGGTGACTCCTGGAACAGGAGGGACACAGGTGACTCCGGGAGTAGGGGGGACACGGGTGACTCCGGGAGTACGGGGGACACGGGTGACTCCGGGAGTACGGGGGACACGGGTGACTCCGGGAGTACGGGGGACACGGGTGACTCCGGGAGTACGGGGGACACGGGTGACTCCGGGAGTACGGGGGACACGGGTGACTCCGGGAGTACGGGGGACACGGGTGACTCCGGGAGTACGGGGGACACGGGTGACTCCGGGAGTACGGGGGACACGGGTGACTCCGGGAGTACGGGGGACACGGGTGACTCCGGGAGTACGGGGGACACGGGTGAC
>NC_057739.1:4158335-4162262 GCF_004010195.1 Chiloscyllium plagiosum
CACAGGTGACTCCGGGAGCGGGGGGGGTACACGGGTGACTCCGGGAGTAGGGGGGGACACGGGTGACTCGGGAGCAGGGGGGGGACACGGGTGACTCCGGGAGTAGCTGGCGCCGCGGCGGCTCCGGCTCCGGGTCCGGGTCCGGCTCTAGGAGCGGGTCCGGGGGCACAGGGAGGCGGCTGCTGCAGCTGGCCATGCCGCTGGAGCTGGGGAGCGGCTGGTTCCCGGGGCTGGTGCCCGCTCTCACGCTGCTCCTCCCGGCCCTGGCCGTGCTCCTCGCCCTCCGCCTGTGCCTCGCTCCCCTGCAGCTCCTCCGAGCCCCGCACCAGGTCGGCTACATCCCCGAGCCCGGCACCAGCAGGAGCCAGGCGGCCGCTGATGTCAGGAGGAGGCGGAAGAGGGGGGAGCTGCCCCCGGTCTATCCGAACGGCTGGTACCGGCTCGTGGACTCGCAGGAACTCCGCCGGGGCCAGGTGAAGAATGTCACCATCTTCGGTAAGAAGGGTTCAGGGGGTTGGCATGGGGGTGCAGGGGGAATGGTGGCTGCTGGGGTTAGCATTGGGAGGGGACTGGTGCTGCTGTTTGGGGTTTGCTGGAGGTGGGTCGCTGCTGGGATACAGGGGGAGTTGGGGCTGGATTTGGTGGGTGCTGGGGTCAGATTTAGAGGGAGTGGGTGCTAGGGATAGGGATTTCTAGGGGAGGGATGTGTCGATGCCAGAGTTGTGTGCAGACCATGAGTTTTCCCAATTGTCCGTCTAATCTGCAGTGAGTTTTGTTATATTAAAGGGTGGTATCTGTAACCACAGTGATGAGAATCTGATACGGAACCGCAGTAGCTAGGCTCAGTTGCTGAGTAATAAGCCAATGTTGTTGGGCAGTGTATCAGTAATTACTGTATTCTATTTCAGCAACCAGAGCCAGTGGTATCAAATGTTAATCTGGATAAACTGCACTGATTTGCGAGATAGAGTGACATTAGCAATGCGTGTAAAAAGGTGGATATATTGTATTGCTATTTTCTGAGATTGGGCAGGGAGCTGCTAAAAAAGGGACCCTGCTCTCATTCTACACTTTGGCTAAGAAGTTGCTACAATGCTCAATGTCTTATGTTCAGGTTCTCTGTTGGTGTACAGACTGTGACCAGTTCAAACTGAGGCAGGGTAGGGGTCATGTTATTAGAGAACAGTTCAGTCTGATTTATTGTCTGACCTGACCGTGAAGGTGCAAGGGAATATGGTTCAGAAGGGTCAGGGCACAGGCTTAAAAACTAAGCAAAGAGTAAGCCAGGGTCCAACAAAAACTAAACATGTGGGAAAGATATGCTGTCTGTATTGCAGGTAAGAACCTATATATCAGGTGTGAGGCACACTTGGTGTTGCTATATGTGGTGCAGGTCTGGATGTTTTTCAGTTGGGTTGTGGTGATCACCTGAGCCATCTTCTATTTTATCTGGATGTTTGTAGTGACATAATGTAAAGGTTTCTGGATAAACTGGGGGAAATATACCCAAAATCACCCTTATCCTGATGGTCACCTTTAAGTGCAGCTGCATCTAGCTTTGTGTTGACCCTCAGTACACAAACACCAAGTGTCACTAGATTAGATTCCCTACAGTGTGGAAACAGGCCCTTCGGCTCTACAAGTCCACACCAACCCTCCGAAGAGTAACCCACCCAGACACATTTCCGTCTGACTAATGCACCTAACACTATGGGCAACTTAGCATGGCCAATTCACCTGGCCTGCACATCTTTGGATTGTGGGAGGAAACCTACGCAGACACGGGGAGAATGTGCAAACTCCACACAGACAGTCGCCTGAGGCTGGAATCTAACCTGGGTTCCTGGCGCTGTGAGGCAGCAGAGCCAACCACTGAGCCACCGTGCTGCCCTTACTGAGGTTCTATCATTCCCTGTGAAGGATTGATCTGGCCACATTGTTGTGGAAGCTCATATCCCTCATGGAGTAATTTCACAGAAAAACACCTTTAACCACATGTCTATCAGGCATGTAACATCCTTGAGACAATGCAGGAAAAACAGAAGGTTGACCTTAACTTTCAGAGTCATTTGACAGAATGGCTCATCTCTAGAACTTACAAATAAGCACCAAAATGCAGCTTGGCTGCTGGTTAGTGGCCAGATCAATCCTGCACACCCGGGGTTCCATTCTCCCCCATTCCAACTACCCTACCTCCAGCATTGCTGTGTCAGGAACAAGACTGTTGTCACCTCCTCCTAGAAAGTGTCCTTGCGAAGATAGTCTGGAGAGAGATGCAGTGGGTTTTTGTTTTGTCAAGGAGAGGCTCCGTGATGCAGGTCTCTGCTCTATGATCCGGGATGCACCAAGGCAAACATCAACTGTGCCTGGAGGGTCATCAACTCAGAGAAAGACACTCTGGTCTGCCTGAAACCTGCAGGCCTTATAGTTCATTGTGTTGTCCTTGACCAGGTGCAGACAGGCACATCCCCAGGTCCAGAACTACATGCTGAGGGATGCACTAAAGCTTGGGTTAGCCATTGCAGGGCTGCGATGGGGAAAGGTCGTTCCCTCAGATCTTTCTGCCGTAGAACGTTGAGAGACTGGGAGGTGTCCAGCCCCTCAGGCTATGTCCTTCTCACACACAACCTATGTCGTGGATCAAGAGTATTGAAAATATATTGAAGCACCTCAGAGTGCAACATGGGGTAAAAAGGGAAACTTACATCTTTTGCATTTTCTGTAATTTCCAGTTTGAATTGTTTTCGTATTCAGGCCATGTCCTTGACATGGAATGCATTTTGTAAATATTACAACTTATTGAGTGTAACACGCTTTGTTGGGCCTAGTTCAATATTATTGCAAATTCTCTAAGATTCAGTTGAAAGTTTTCACTTTAATGATATGAGAAATGTATATTTTTGAACATAAGTTCTTACAATACTAACAGTGGTGATGGGTGGAATAAGCTGCAAAACTCTGGGCCCAAATTTGGGATCTGATTTCTAAAACACAGGTAGTGATCCTCATTAAAAATCAGAAGACAGTGGCTAATTTTGATTCTGTCAGTGTAGGCCACAGCTGGACCTTTACCTTTACCTTTAGCACTTTAATGTGTTGTCTTTTACTAATCTCCTGTAAATGACCAACAATTGATTTAGATGAAGTGCGTGGTATAGGTTTGATTTTTTTTAAATCATCCATGGCCATTGCACAGGCACTGAGATTCCTAAACTCGTTGATAAGTTGAGTGGTAGGCCCAATGAAGGGTGAAGGAGGATATGTCAGGATCAGCAGCAGGCATACCTAAACATGAGGTGTCAACTTGATGAAACTACAGGACTACTTGCATGTCAAAAAGCATAAAGAGCGAGTGATAGAGCTAAGTAATCTCACAACCAACAGATCTAAATTCTGCGCTCCTGCCACATCCAGTCATTAATGGTGGTGCGAATGATCAATTAAACAACTCACTGGAGGAAAAGGCTCCCTAAACATTCCCATCACCAATAAATGGGCATTTGCAGCTGCCTTCAGCCAGAAGTGCTGAGTGGATGATCCATCCTGGCTGCCTCCAGTGGTCCCCAGTATCAGTCTTCACCTAATTCAATTATGATATTAATAAACAATTGGAGACACTGGATACTGCAAATGTTATGGGCCCTCACAACATTCCGGCAATAGAACTGTGCTCCAGAAACTGCTCTACTTCTAGCCAAGCTGTTAGCACCACTCTAATACTGGCATCTGCCTGACCACATGGAAAATTTGCCCAGGTATGTCCTATCCACAAAATGTAGGGTTAGTCTAACCCAGCCAATTACTAGCCTATCGATCAACTCGTCGGCAAAGTGATGGAAGGAATGGTCAACTTTGCTAGCAAACCCTGCAACCACACAGGATCAATGTGGATTTCACCAGTTTCCTCATTCCACCCCACCCACCCCC
>NC_057739.1:4162318-4168800 GCF_004010195.1 Chiloscyllium plagiosum
TATCGCCTTCTCCCCCACCTTCATCTACCTATTGCATTCTCAGCTACCCTCCCCCAGTCCCACCCCCTTCCCATTTATCTCTCAGCAATGCCCGCCCTACCCCACCCCAACCCACAAGCCTCATTCCTGATGAAGGGTTTATACCCAAAACGCCAATCCTCCTGCTCCTCAGCTACTGTCTGACCTGCTATGCTTTTCCAGCACCACGCTCTCGACTCTGATCTCCAGCATCTGCAGTCCTCACATTCTCCTATATCAAACAGTAATTATACAACAATGGACTACTGACTGATGCAGAACTTAATTTCTGACAGGGTCACTCAGGTCCTGCCCTCGTTACAGCTTTGGTTCAACTACGGACATAAGAGCTCAACTCCAGAGGGTGAGGTGAGAGTGATAACCCCTGACAACAAGGCTGCATTTGACCAAATGTGGCATCAAGGAACTCTAGTACAACTGGAATCATTGGGACTAGGGGCAAAACTCTCCACCGGTGACAGCCATACCTGACACCGGTGGAAGATGGTTAGGGCTGTTGGAGATCAGTTTTCTCAGCTCCAGGACATCTCTGCAGGGTGCTCCTCAGGACAGTGTCCTTTACCCAACCATCATTAGCTGCTTCATCAATGACCTTCCCTCTATTGTAAGGTCAGAAGTAGGGCTGTTTGTGATGACTGTTCAGTGTTCAGCACCACTTATGACTGCTCAGATACTGGAGCACTCCATGTCAAAATGCAGCGAGAACTGAACAAAACATAGATTTGGGCTGATAAATGATAAGTAACAATCACACCATAGTGAGTTTTCAGAAGATTTGTGGCTCAGATTGAGGTTCTAGGTGTAGGTTTGCTCGCTGAGCTGGAAGGTTCATTTTCAGATGTTTCGTCATCATAGTAGGTAACATCTTCAGTGGGCTTCCACACAAAGCTTCACCCAGAGACTCACTGAAGATGTTACCTAGTATGGTGACAAAATGTCTGAAAATGAACCTTCCAGCTCAGCGAGCAAACCTACACCCAGAATCATATCATACAAGCGCCAGGCATTGACTATCTCTAACAAGTGAGAATTTAACCATCCTCCCTTAACATTTCATGGCATTGCCATCACTGAATCTCCCACTATCAACATCCTGACCAGAAAAAGATCTGGACTAGCCATATAAATCCCATCGTTAGGTCAGACGCTCCCAATCCTGCAGCAAGTAACAGACCTCCTGACTGCCCAAGAAGGGCATGTGCCCGAAACGTCGAATCTTCTGTTCCCTAGATGCTGCCTGACCTGCTGTGCTGTTCCAGCAATAAAGTTTCAGCTTTGATCTCCAGCGTCTGCAGACCTCACTTTCTCCTGCCCAAGCTCTGTCCACCATCTGCAAAGCGCAAATCAGGAGTGTGATGAAATACTCCCCACTTGCTTGGATGGGTGCAGCACTCAAGTTTGACATCATCCAGGAGAGCTCCCAATCCTGCAGCAAGTAACAGACCTCCTGACTGCCCAAGCTCTGTCCACCATCTGCAAGGCGCAAATCAGGAGTGTGATGAAATACTCCCCACTTGCTTGGATGGGTGCAGCACTCAAGTTTGACATCATCCAGGAGAAAGCAGCCCCTGCTTGATTGGATCACAAGCCTCCACTGCCCTCACCACCGACACTCAGTATTAAGAGTGTGTGCTATTTACAAGATGCATTGTAGAAATATACCAAGGTCCTTCGGGCAGCACATTCCAAACCCATGCATCTAGAAAGACAAGGGCAGCCGACACATGGGAACACAATTACCTGCAAGTTTCTCTCCAAACCACTGACCAACCTGATTTGGAAATATTTCCCCATTCCTTCACTGTCACTGGGTTAAAACCCTTGAATGCTCTCCTTTATAGCACTGTGGGTTTACTTGTATCAAATGGACTGTAATGATTCAAGAATTCAGCTCGTCCAATACCACCACCTCCCAGGCAACTAGGGATTGCTGATGTCTCATCCTGGGAATGAACAAAAGATAGGGCATTCTTCCGGAATGATGGGAGCCTCCCATTTGTGGAAAATCACACTTGCACAGGCAATGGTTGAGAGC
Source organism: Chiloscyllium plagiosum (assembly GCF_004010195.1). Lineage (NCBI taxonomy): Eukaryota > Metazoa > Chordata > Chondrichthyes > Orectolobiformes > Hemiscylliidae > Chiloscyllium > Chiloscyllium plagiosum. The sequence goes on from NC_057739.1 coordinate 4,164,393, forward strand.
AACATGAAAGCTTGCTAAACCTGTTGTTCAAATTTTTGAGATAGTTTACTTTTCAAGGTAATTTGAGATGGAGGTGTCTGCTCTACCTTGCAGAAAAATGATCAATAAAGGGTGGTCTTCCTGTCTGCAATGCAGTAAGGGCTGGGCGCGTGTTGGGAGAGTACAGGGACTGCTATCCACTTTACATTCACTCTTGGAGCATGTACACAGGTGACCTTGGCGAAGCATAGTATGAAAAAATGTGGCACTATAAATCTGTGCACTATCACCTGTACAGTAAATCGCGATCAATGTCCAAGAAATCACTGACAGCCTGGAGGTTTAACTCTACTGATTGTCTTTAAACTGTGCTGTTATAGCAGTGTTATAATATTGCCTGAATCTCTCAAAATAGGTACATGCACCTCATGCATTTGTACTGAACCACCTACCAAGTTTAGAACAAAGAACATTACAGCAGAGGAACAGGCCCTTCGGCTCTGCAAGCCTGTGCCGATCCAGATCTTCTATCCAAATCTGTCGCCTATTTTTGAAGGGTCTGTATCCCTTTGCTCCCTGCCCATTCATGTATCTGTCTAGATACATCTTAAATGGCACTATCATGCCCATCTCTACCACCTCTGCTGGTAAAATGTTCCAGGCACCCACCACCCTCTGCATAAAGAAGTTTTCATGCATATATCCCTTAAACTTTTACCCTCTCATCTTGAACTCGTGACCCCTAGTAATTGAGTCCCCCACTTTGGGGAAAAAAGCTTCTTGCTGTCCACCCTCTATACCTCTCATAATTTTGTAGACTTCAATCCGGTCCCCCCTCAACCTCTGTCTTTCTAATGAAAAAACCCTAATCTACTCAACCTCTCTTCATAGCTAGCACACGCCATACCAGGCAACATCCTGGTGAACCTCCTCTGCACCCTCTCCAAAGCATCCACATCCTTTTGGTAATGTGGCAACCAGAACTGGACACAGTATTCCAAATGTGGGGCGGCACAGTGGCTAGCACTGCTGCCTCACAGCGCCAGAGACCCGGGTTCAATTCCCGCCTCACTGACTGTGTGGAGTTTGCACATTCTCCCCGTGTCTGCGTGGGTTTCCTCCGGGTGCTCCAGTTTCCTCCCATAGTCCAAAGATGTTCAGGTCAGGTGAATTGGCCATGCTAAATTGCCCGTAGTGTTAGGTAAAGGGGTAAATGTAGGGGAATGGGTGGGTTGCACTTCGACGGGTCAGTGTGGACTTGTTGGGCCAAAGGGCCTGTTTCCACGCTGTAAGTAATCTAATCAAAAATGTGGCCAAACCAAAGTCTTATACAACTGTAACATATAACCTGCCAACTCTTGTACTCAATACCCCAGCCGATGAAGGAAAGCATGCCGTATGCCTTCTTGACCACCCTATCAACCTGCGTTGCCACCTTTAGGGAAAAATGGACCTGAACACCCAGATCTTTCTGTATATCAATTTCCCCAGAGCTTTTAGACATCAAGAAAGTAAATTCTCAATAAACACACACATTCTGTTCTACCAAGTATTACAAAATGTTTACAGTTTGCATCCATTTGGAGGATTGAGACTGCAGGCTCAGTGATAGTGAGAACTATTGCTCATTATATTGTTTCTAATCAGACCTATGGTTTTCAGCATCTGTATTCCTCATGAACCATGTGGCCTGTCCCTAAGGTATTGTCTGGTGCTGAACTAACCCACTCAGTGCATTATAAATAAAGAGGGCTGAGGCAATGTGAAAGTGGTCACAGACCCATCAGTCCGTTGTGCTAGTCTCTAATCAACTGAAGTTGCTCCTGTTATATATTTCGGCCACACCCTTAGAATTCATGCCCTGAGACTCTGTGGGCTGTAGCACCATAACTTTCCTGGTTTTGTGTATTGTGTACGAAAAGGACATTAGGTCTGCACATATCCAAAGCAGCACGTACTGTCAGGTTATTGTTCCATTCTGTCTTTGTGTCCCAACAGTCCTGGACATTTCTGCCTGGGGCTCCCAATTCTGGCTTCTACAGGAATGCAGAACATTAATCTGGTCAAACTGCTTTCTCGTGGTGTTGGAGAATCACGGTCTGGTTGGTGAATGATATATTGGTGTGGATAGTGGATTGGCTAACAGGGAACAAAGTTAAGATAAATTGGTCATTTTCAGGATTGCAACCAGAGGAGTGCACAGAGCCCTCAATTATTCATGATCAGTGGTGTTTAAATGTATCAGTGACCTTGTAGATGGGGCCCAATGGCTTTCTCACTGAGCAAGGGTGATACTGAAACAGGGTGGATCAAAGCTATTCCACGGGATCAGAGCAGCCCTGATCAGATTTCTCATCGTAAATTACGCAAACTCATGAATGAGGCTTAAAGCTGTCACTTGTCATCCTGAAAAGTTCCCGACTACTTTGGATTAATGTATCACAAAACTTTGGGCAACAGATAAAGCTAGCTGTTTGTCACTGTTACTATGAAGTAGCAATTTGAGTGATATTTCTCACTAAGAAAACATTGCTGTCAAGCCATAAAGACTTTCTGCCTGTCTCTCAAATTACTCGTGATATATGAATTTCAGTGTTGGTGTGATGCCATGTATGTAGATCATATGTCACAGACTGGCGGATTTCTACCCAGCCAGTTTTCATTGGCAAAACTTGTCAGAGCCAGAATTGATCTCTTAGATCAAACAGAGCCAACCTGCTTGTTTCAATATATAAACAAAGCTTAGCACTTTACGTCTATCATCATTGACTGGTGCATTCTCCATGACATAAAGGGAGGCGATAACTTATTGGTGTTATTGCTAAACTGTTAATCCAGAGACTCGGCTAATATTCTGGGGACCTGGGTTCAAATCCCACCAAGTCAGATGTTGGAATTTGAATTCAAGAAAAAAAGGTCTGGAATCAAGAATCTACTGATGGCCATGAACCCCTGACCTTCAGGAAAGGAAATCTGTCATCCTCACCATCCTTGCCTACATGTGACTCCAGATCCACAGCAATGTGATTAACTCTCAACTGCCCTCTGAAATGGCCTAGCAAGCCACTCAGTTGTGCCAATTGCTACAAAGTCTCAAAGAAATGAAACCGAACAGATCACTGGGCATTGACCTAGAAACCACAGAAAAAGCTCTGTCAACCGCAAAAAGTCCTCCTTACTAACATCTGGAGGCCAGTGCCAAAATTGAGAGAGCAGACTCACAGACTAATCATGCAACAACCTGACAGAGTGATACTTACAGAATCATATCTCCACAGGCAATATGCCAGGCACCACCATCACCATCCATGGATATGCTCTGTCCAACTGGCAGTACAGACACAGCACAGGTGGTGGCATGTAGTATACAGTCAGGAGGAAGTTACCTTGGGGATCCTCAACATTTGACTTTGGATCCCATGAAGTTTCATGACTTCAGGTTAACCTTGGGCAAGGAAACCTCCTGTTGATTAGCACATAACGTCTCTCCTCAGCTGATCAGTCAGTACTCTTCCATGTTGAACAGCACTTGGAGGAAACGCTGAGGATGGCAAGGGCACAGAATGTACTCTGGGTGGGGGATTTTAATGTACGCTACCAAGAGTGGCTCAGTTGCAGTACTATTGATCGAGCTGGTTGGGTCCTAAAGGACATAGCTGCTCGATTGAGTCAGCAGCAGTTGAAGGAACCAACAAGAGGGAATTTCATATTTGATCTCTTCCTTATCAATCTGCCAGCTGCAGATGCATCTGTCCATGACAGTGTTAGTAAGAGTGACCACCTTCAGATTGAGAATAACCTTCATCGTGTTGTGTGGCACTATCACTATGCTAAATGGGACAGACTTTGAACAGATTAATAACTCAAGCCTGGCCATCCATGAGATCCATCAACAGTAGAATCATATACCAGCACAATCTGTAACCTCATGGACTGGCATGTCCCCCACTCAGCCATTCCCATCAAGCCAGGGATTAACCCTGGTTCAATGGAGAGTGCAGGAGGGCATGCCTGGACCATTGGCAAAAGTGAGGACTGCAGATGCTGGAGATCAGAGTCAAGATTAAAGTGCAGTGCTGGAAAAGCACAGCCGGTCAGGCAGCATCTGAGGTGCAGGAGAGTCGACATGTTGGGTGTTAGCCCTTCATCAGGAATCTGGAGGGGGAAGAGGGCTGAGAGTAAATAGCAGGGTGGAGGCAGCATCTGAGGTGCAGGAGAGTCGACATGTTGGGTGTTAGCCCTTCATCAGGAATCTGGAGGGGGAAGAGGGCTGAGAGTAAATAGCAGGGTGGGGCAGGGGCTGGGGGGAATGATAGGTGAGATGGCAATAGGTGGATGCAGGTAGGAGGTGGTAAGTTGGTGGGGACGGTGGTACGGATAGATGGGAAGGAAGATGGACAAGTGGGACAAGTCGGGGGCAGTGCTGAGT
>NC_057739.1:4171280-4198316 GCF_004010195.1 Chiloscyllium plagiosum
GGCCTCCAGTCTGAAAAACAACCCTCCACCACCACCCTCTGTCTTCTACCTTTGATTCAGTTCTGTATCCAAATGGCTAGTTCCCCTGTATTCCATGAGATCTAACCTTACTAATCAGTCTCCCATGGGGAACCTTGTCAAACGTCTTACTGACGTCCACATAGATCACATCTACTGCTCTGCCCTCATCAATCCTCTTTGTTACTTCTTCAAAAAACTCAATCAAGTTTGTGAGATGTGATTTCCCACGCACAAAGCCATGTTGACTATCCCTAATCAGTCCCTGCCTTTCCAAATACATGTGCATCCTGTCCCTCAGGATTCCCTCCAGCAACCTGCCCACCACTGAGGTCAGGCTCACCGGTCTATAGTTCCCTGGCTTGTCCTTACCAAGTTTCTTAAAGAGTGGCACCACGTTAGCCAACCTCCAGTCTTCCGGCACCTTACCCGTAACTATCGATGATACAAATATCTCAGCAAGGGGCCCAGTAATCACTTCTCTAGCTTCCCACAGAGTTTGAGGGTCAAGTCCTGGCATATTATACACCTTTATGCATTTCAAGACACCCAGCATGTCCTCCTCTGTAATATGGACATTTTTCAATATATCACCGTCTATATCTTCCATATCCTTTTCCTCAGTAAACACTGGTGCAAAATACGCGTTTAGTATCTCCCCCATTTTCTGCAGCTCCACACAAAAGCCACCTTGCTGATCATTGAGGGGCCCTATTCTCTCCCTAGTTATCCTTTTGTCCGTAATGTATTTGTAAAACCCCTTTGGATTCTCCTTAACTCTATTTGCCGAAGCTATCTCATGTCCTCTTCAGTGTGCTGACCAGATATCCCAACCCAATCTAGTCCCACCTGCCAGCTCCGGGCCCATATCCCTCCCAACCCTTCCTAAGTGATGGAAGGTGTAATCAACTGTGCAATCAAGCAGGATCTCCTCAGCGATAACCTGCTCAGGGACACACTGTTAGGGTTCTGTCAGGCATGGTATAACTTGGTTATTCTTGATATGTTTGTTGCCTCTTAGAACTAATCGAAACAACCTGGTACCTTAAGGATGTTGAGTTCAAGACCTGTGGACTTGAAAGTGAGAAATGTTGATTGTAAACCAAGTGCATGTTCTCAACTTCCTTATATTCTTTGTTGTAGATTTGCTTATAGCATACCTTTTAATCTTGAGAGTTATGGCATCTGGATAATGCAGTTCCATCTCTTCACTATAACTTTTGTTTCTTCAGCAATGATATTCAGCACTCATCCCTGTACAAGTTTTAAAGTTAATGAGATGTCTATTTAGCAAACCGCTTCTGTCGAGCTCCAGTTTCCCTCTGAATGTATTGGGTATCTTTTCTGATGCCAGATGTTCTACACATTAACATTTTTGACTCTGTAGTCATTAGACTTTCTGCTACTTTGAAACTGTGTCCTACTTCTACACAGCCTCTGGAAATGATTTGTAGTTTTACACATATACTATTTTTTGTAATGGTTAGACACTGCTTGTGATTTTGGGGTTTTTATATTCCACAGAACTAACGCTGAATCTTAGTATCTGCTGTTTGGCCTACTATATGTGTTCCCTTGTTGTGTAATTGTCTCTTTAGAGAGTGTATAAACCTCATAGAGTGGATAGGCTCCTTTCATCATCTCTAATACTATTATTCTGTCAGGATTTGGCTGTGAGCCTTCCTGGTATTGGTTTTCGCAACAATCTGGAATTACTAAAGTGAAATCTTCATTTAGACTGAATTAATTCTGGCAAGAATTGTTCCTAAGAGAGACAACTGCTGTTGGAACTATTGATTTCTGATTTCAGAGCTTCATAATCATAATTTTCCATTAATATGTAGAGCTTGTTAATGGATTTATCTATAGATTTCCCTGCATGCTGAATTCTTTGATTAAATCTTGTTGTTTGAAGAATTTTTGGTTCTTGGATTAAATTATCAAAAGCTTGATTTCCAGAAGTATTTGTCTTTTATGTTTTAGTGATTCCCAACATCAATGACAAGTTCTAGTGAATACAATAGTGTGTTTCCTTGATCTACTTATGATTTGATATTAAAGTTTGAAGCTATTGTGTCTCTTTAGCTGTTTTCTCTAAAATGTCCATTCCTATATTCTGTTCGGTCCACCTCTGATATTAAGTCATATAGGGAGCATTACTTCTCCTACAATGTCATCTTAATGTGATTATTTATTCTTTCTGTTTTAAAGTTTTTAAATTCTGTAGTACCTCAATGCTGTTATAATCTCTTTCCCTTAAGAACTTTTATTACTAAAAATAAAAAGCTGCTTCATTTTTCCATGTCTTAAAGCTTTGAAATGTGCAATACAGCAAAGCCGTCTTCTTTCTTTTAAAGCTTTAAGTTCTGTCAATGCTGTATTTCTGTCCTAACGTGTTGGTTTTCCTATATTTTTGCAGTCAAGATGTAGGCTTCTTGTCTTCAGCAAAATGGAGGTGTCCTGCTTTTCCTCCCCTTTCTACCTTGTGATATTAATCATACATTCCCACCACTGACCACCATGTGGTGTTTATGGGAAGTAAGATGTTGTCCCCAGTCCCCTTTACTGATCCTAAGGGCCTTGCTAGTTTAGCAGATGATCAACCATCACTGATTCCTAACAAGGAGAGACTGTTGTCTTAACAAGATGTAGTTGTACTGCATGGTAGCAGTTACATTGATTCATTAGATGTTGCTAATAGGATTACACCAAGATGAATGATCTAAGTCCCACACTGCCCAGCTCTCCAGATGTTCTTCCTGATCGTCACCCAAGTTAGTGTGACATCATTAGATTGAGTGTAGCTTAATGTAGAGATGAAAATTAACTCTTCTGAGACCGTTGTATTCTACCACATTTATTGAAACAATTCAGATTCCAAGGGGCTTGACGACATTTGCTGAGAAGATGTTTACGCTTGTTTTTGAGAACTTTTAAAAGGGGTGTTCCTTATTTTAGGTGGAGGTGAGGGGGATCTCATTCAAAACGAGAATTTTGGAATTTTCGTTCACTATGAGCAGTGGGGCCTAATCATTAATCTGTTCAAGGCTGAGTTAGACAGAAGTGAAGGGTCAAAGGAAACAGGCAAGAAAGTGGAGCTCGGGCCAGAATTGGACTGGCGACCACCCTACTGAATGGCAGAGCAGGCTTGATGGGCTGAATGGCCTGCCCCTTTTCCAGTTTCTTATGACCTTATTACCTTATTGATAAATCATCCATCCAGTACTCCTGCGTAATTCTGAATATTTTTTTTCCTCCCTGAACCTCAATTAGCCCAATTTCAGTGTCAGGTCAACGGAGCTAAGCCAGAGTTTTGGAATTTCAAATTAGATTTCTATTTCAACTTTAATTACCATTCCTTTGGGACAGTAGTGTATTTATATGCATTTTAGCATTAACTAATGTGATTTAATAGAATCACTACCATGTGGAAACAGGCCACTTGACCCAACAAGTCCACACTGACCTTCCGAAGAGTAACCTACCCAAACCCTATCACTCTACATTTCCCCTGACTAATGCACCTAACCTCCACATCCCTGAACACTACGGGCAATTTAGCATGGCCAATTCACCTGACCTGCACATCTTTGGACTGTGGGAGGAAACTGGAGCACCCGGAGGAAACCCACGCAGACGCGGGGAGAACGTGCAAACTCCACAGACGATCACCTGATGCTGGAATCAAACCTGGGTCCTGGGCACTGTGAGGCAGCAGTGCTAACCACCCAATAACTTACCTATTCTTTTAAATAAGCACAAGACAGTGCCTTAAGTTAAGGCTCAAAATCACTAATGATCCAGTATAAGCCTAACAGTACGTATACATTCTCATCGTCATGATCGAAGTGAACCGTATGGTGTAGTCCTTGCTATCGACATTACCTACTCACTCGGGGTTTCCCAAAGAGGGTTTCAGGAGCTCGAGTGGGAACACTAGCTGAAGCTGGAGTGCTGTGAGCTCCGGGTCTGCATGGGGGATCTCTGTCCCACTGCGTATCACTCCTCTCGACCCTGCTCCCTGCTCCTTTCAATCTTCTCCATCCCACCCCTCCCTCTGCAATTCCCATTTCCAAACCAAGGGCTCCTGACAGTTTCAGACTATTGAAATGGTGTGGCAGTGGGAATAAGTTTGGGAAGCAGTGCTTTATGCCATGCTGCTGCACAGCTGCCTGAAGGGTCCTGCACAAGTGGGCCCTTTAAGTTTGTTGATGTGCTCACAGACACACAGTCAGAGGAGTCATATGCTTAAGTGGTTAGATGGCACACTCAAATGCAGAGGCATTGTCAACATTTCGGAGCACTATTCAGGCCCCTTCTTCATGTCAGCTTCCCCCACTGTGTGTGCTACCTTGCTTCACAGGGCCTATCACACTTCCCCATACCAGTATCCTGAGATCGCATCAAGTGTGACCTCAGTTAGAAGCCGTTCTTGAGTCCACATTATCTTATCAGAATACTGGGTGGGGTTAGACATGTTTGCCATCTGCAGTTGCGTGGCTAAAATACTTTGGATTGTAGTCAGGTTATAAGAGATGGTTAGTAAAGACAAGTGACGTGACCATCTCCAAGAGAAAGCTGTCAGTAAACTACTTGCAGTGTTTCCTGAATTTTCCAGAGATTAACATTATTTTCTCATTGTTTCCAGCTGATGTATTTTTCTTTTCAGTTTGTTCATGGCCTTTTAATATGCATCCATCATTTCCTATCAGACTCTGCCACCAAGGACTGTGCACGTCTCTCTGTTTTCCTTCACCTTACTTGCTCCACATGCACCATTACTGTAACTGTCAGCTCAGCACCCCTCCACTGGTATCCTGTGCTCCAAACATCACTTTCTTACACACCCGTGACTGACAAAATCCCCCAACTGGTGAAAACCATCCTTTTACTTAACTACTTTGTTCAACCTGCCAACTGCTCACCGTCCATTTCAATCCACCATTTATAACAGCCTTCCTGAACAAGATCTCCCAACAGAATTCCTTTGGATCAAGGAAAGAGAAACATGAGAAATAACAAACAAGTTTGCTTCTTGTGACAAACCCCATCTGTGAAATTGCAGGCTTTATACAATTGCAGACCATGACAAATGTGGTCCTGGTTATACTGGTTTAGGACTCAGCAGAAACCCTTTACGTAGCCATGCAGAGAGACAAATATTCCTGCACATGACTAAGGAGTGATGATTTGGAGATGCCGGTGTTGGACTGGGGTGTACAAAGTTAAAAATCACACAACACCAGGTTAAAGTCCAACAGGTTTATTTGGAAGCATTAGTTTTCGGAGCGCTGCTCCTTCATCAGGTGGTTGTGGAACATAAGATTGTAAGACCCAGAATTTATAGTGAAAGTTTACAGTGTGATATAACTGAAGTTATATATTGAAAAAGACCTGGATTGTTTGTTAAGTCCCTCATCTTTTAGAATGACCATGTTGGTTTCAGTTCTTTCATATGTAATTCCCAGAACTGTTTTTTAAAAGTCACTTTCTCAAGTGAACTTTAACAATAGGTGCCATGTCATGCCCAGATAATGCATTGAAGGTGTGACGTACCCTGTGTGAGGCCGTCTGTGCCTCAATGTTCAGACTGGTTCTAATCTAAAAAAGGGATTTTCAGATTCTTGCATGGATTCATGCAGTTTTTGAGCAAAATAAATTGTAATTCTGCAAGTACAAATTCACCCCTCAAACATGTGTGTGTACATGTGGATGTCTATGTGGAATGAGTGATTGTGAGACTGAGAGTCTGTGAGACTTTGAGGCCACCTGTAGAGTGACATGAGTCCAAGGTCCCAGTTGAGACCATCCCCATTGCAGAATTATGCTTTACTTCGCTCAAAAACTGCTTGAATCCATGTAAGATTCTGTAAATCCTTTTTTTTAGATTATAATCAGTCTGACTATTGTGGCTCAGATAGTCTCACACAGGGCATGTCACACCTTCAATGCGTTATCTGGGCCGACATGGCACCTATTGTAAAGTTCACTTGAGAAAGTAACTTTTAAAAAAAGAGTTCTGGGATTTACAAATGAAAGAACTGAAACCAACATGATTATTCTAAAAGATGAGAGACTTAACAAACAATCCAAGTCTTTTCAATATATAATTTCAGTTGCATCACACTGTAAAATTTTGCTATAAATTCTGTGTCTTATGATCTCATACTCCATAACCATGTGATGAAGGGGCAGTGCTTTGAAAGCTAGTGCTTCCAATTAAACTTGTTGGACTGTAACCTGGTGTTGTATGATAACTAAGGAGTGTCTTCTCGACAGACTCAGTGGTAGATTAATCACTTTAAACTCAACAAATGAGACTAATGCTGATTCCCAGAATTTACTAAATAACATAAATGTCCTCATGGTTCTGTTCTTGGTAAACTTAGCCATTATTGCTGAAAATAACCTGGTGCACTGATTTTAGACAATTTGCCCATTTGTATCTCTTCCACTCAGCAATCGCCTCATGTTTCAAAAGGTTAAGTGTGTCTCAATGCTTCCATTTCATCTTATTGTGATTTTGAGGAACCCTTACTATCCAAAAAATAAACCATGAGTGAGAGATGGATAGGCTGTGGTGCAGTGTGTATGTCATTGGGTTAGTGCCATCCATTGTCTGGATCACTATATGTGACTCCAGACCCACAGCAATATGGTTAACTCTTAACTGCCCCCTGAAGTGGCCCATATCAAGCTGCTTCTATTAAGGGTAATTAGGGGTGAGCCACAAATTCCAGTGAGACCCTCATCCCATCAAAGCATAAAGATTTCTGAATGTTTGGTCCAATTCATCATATTTACCTTTAGTTATTAACTCCTCTCTGGTCTTTTAAGAGTCTGGGTACGCGATTGTTATGTGCCAATGTGATGTGTGAGTGATATTCTGAACTCTGAGAGACTGTTTTACAACTGTTTGCTGCCTGTTTGATTATACATGGCCAGGTCAATGAGGTGGAGGCAAAATCCATCTTATTCTCTAATGAATTTTCCATCTTTAGTCAGTAGTATTTGTCCTTGTTCATTGTCATTGTTTTATTTCCAAAAACATACTTTATTCATAAGATTTGTAAAAGCACCTTATGAAATATTTTAACTTAAAAATTACAGGAATTGTAATCAAATTCAACTTGACCACAAATAACATGTTTCACTCTTAAGAGCCCTGATCCTCCTGCAGTAATTTTGGGTACACAGCCCAAGATCAAATCATTTCATGTTGATCATTACAGTAAGAGTATTTGCAATGAACAAGGTCCAGTCTGAGGTCCCCTCAATAACCTCAATGTTCACAGATTTAGATTTTCATTGTCACGTGTACTCGAGTACAGGAATACGGTGAAAAGTGTATAATGTCACCACACATGATGTCATCTTAGGTACACACGTACCTGTATGCAAAGTTCAGGTATCCCCCACTTATTGAAAGTTTGCTTTATGACACTTCACTTTTACAAAAGACCTACATTAGTACCTGTTTTTGCTAACCAAAAGAAATCCAAAGAAGATTTTCGCTTTTATGAAAAATGTGGTACCACTGTGATTGCTTCTTCATTTTGCGCCATTTTAGCTAACTAAAGGTTTCATGGGGATCGCTTTACTTTCGGATAGCAGGGGAAATCTGTTTATTTTTTAAAAGTTAAGCATTAACTTCATGGAATAAGTAGAAAAATAAAGCAATAAGGTAACAGTTAACATTATAGTGCTCCTTAGTATCAACTAGAGAAAAAAAGCAATAAGCTTAAAAGTTCAACAGTCTTTCATCCCCACTTATCTCACTCTCCGAGAGACCTCAGCTGCTTGTTTTCGATGCCACCAGAGAGACTGGGGGACCTTCCTCATGGCTCGCTCACTCTATGTTGGCCCGTGATGCCACCGATGCTGCTATTACTGAAGCTGCCACCCCATCGACGATCTCCTGCTGTCTCTGGAACATGCCCAGGCAGGACCTATTCACACACACACAGAGTTCTTATCAGGTCAACAGCCTGAGGGTCTCTGCATGTTCCAGATGCCCTCCACCGCATCTCTTCCACTTCCCGCTCCTCCGCCCTTGAGCCGCGCCCCTCCAACCGCCACCAGGACAGAACCCCACTGGTCCTCACCTACCACCCCACCAACCTCCATGTACAACGTATCATCCGCCGTCATTTCCGCCACCTCCAAACGGACCCCACCACCAGGGATATATTTCCCTCCCCTCCCCTATCAGCGTTCCGAAAAGACCACTCCCTCTGTGACTCCCTCGTCAGGTCCACACCCCCCACCAGGTGCCACTCGGGTGGATAGAGCTTGTAAGAAGGTGTATTAGCGTTCATTAGCAGAGGGATTGAATTCAAGAGTCGTGAAGTGATGTTACATTATATATATGTGAAACCAACTTTATATTAGAACAGACGTTATGAATTTTGTAGCAATTAGTAGGAATGAGCATATTTTTGTAATGCCTGTAATAACTGCATGGATTGAAATGTAAATTAATGAGATGCATTGCAAGATCCCAAAGATAGTGATAAAGACGTATGGGACATTGTGAGATTGTGGGAGAACTCAGGGCTGTCTAGTGGGATGCCCGTCACTGATTGTATATTCACAGGATTGGATGTGTAGGTCCGAGAGGAATGTGGCAAGCATTGATGTTAATGTTGCATGTAACCACTGTAACATGGAATGTATGAATATTCTGTACTTTATTGAAGAAGGGGAGTGTCCTATAGACCTCTCTTCTGATCTGAGCTGTGTTTAAGAGTACAACTGGGCACCATGGGAAAGCCAGATTTGGAGCGATCTCTAGCATCTCCCACACCATAATGTGGAGGTGCTACTGTTTGATGTGGATGGACAAAGTCAAAAATCACATGACACCGGGTTATAGTTCAAAAGATTTATTTGAAACTGCAAGCTTTTGGAGCTCCTGCTCTTTCCTCAGGCAGCTGGTGAGAGACAATACATCGGACACAGAATTTATAGTAAAAGATCAAAGGGTCACAAAACATATGCAAATGTATTGAAAAAACCTAAATGGCTATTAAGTCTGAATCAGTTAGAATGGAGGTGCAGGTTTTGATTGATTAATATTCTCTTTCACTTGTTGCCTGAGAAAGGAACGGGGGCTTCGAAAGCTTGCATTTCAAATAAACCTGTGGACACACTTTCCTCATTCCTGAAGAAGGGCTTATGCCTGAAACATCGATTCTCCTGTTCCTTGGATGCTGCCTGACCTGCTGCGCTTTTCCAGCAACACATTTTCAGTACTGTGCCTTTAGGCAGTGATCTTTTCCCTTTGCATCTCTGCGGGAAATAATGAGTGATTTGAGTCACCAAATGTCCATCTTCAGATAACTCCCATTACAGTCAGCTGATCAGTCAGCAGCAGGGAGAGTTGGGAGATATAGAGATCTATAAAATCATGAGGGGCATGGATAGGATAAATAGACAAGGTCTTTTCCCTGGGGTGGGGGAGTCCAGAATTACAGGGCATAGTTTTAGGGTGGAGGGGAAAGATTTAAAAGAGACTTAAGGGGTAACGTTTTTACTCAGAGGGTGGCGCATGTTTGGAATGAGCTGCCAGAGGAAGTGGTGGAGGCTGGTACAGTTACAACATTTAAAAGGCATTTGGATGGGTATCTAAAATAGGAAGGGTTTAGAGGGATATGGGCCAAGTGCTGGCAAATGGGACTAGATTGGGTTGGGATATCAAGTTGGCTTGGATGAGTTGGACCAAAGGATGTGTTTCTGTGCTGTACATCTCTATGACTCTATGACTCTGTTAGATCTGGTAGAAGGAACCTAGGCTCAGACCTAGGTCTATGAGATCAGGAAGCGGCATTGGACCAGTAGTGGATGTGGATAAAGATGAAGGGGTTGGATAGGGAGAGGCTCAGTCCTTAAGGGTAGGGGTCTGGATGGTCTGAAGAGGAAGCAGTGTTTGAAGCAGGAGTGCCCAGAGTCTGAATGGTAGGGAGTGGACTGATGTGGTTTGTCCCAGGTTTGGGAAGGGGGAACTGGGCCTAACTGCTATTTTGGGAATCTGAGGAAAGATCGGTTCTGTTTAATATAGAACTGAGGGCTACTACCTGTGCAGGCTGAGATTGGAGCTCACTCTCTCTGACATTGAAGCTAAGACACAACCCCCTCTGCCCGTAAACATCTGCACCACTTTCTGAATTGTTTCTTTGCTCAGATTTAAGCCAGATAATGGTTTTGAAATTGCTTGCAAAAGGGAGGGAGGATTATCTTCAGGAACTTGAAACTTTTCCCCTTCTTTACTAAACTTTCCCGTGGTTAGAATCTGAATAAAATATGATTTCCTTTATTCTCACAGTGTTCATGCAAGTATTCCTAATCCTTTTTGGATCAATTAAGTCTTTATAAGTTTTAATTGCTATTATATTTCCAATTGAAATATCCTAAAGCTTAAATAATTTAACAAATGGGAGATGTTAATAACGCACATTACTGTGAAATACTTAATGGGATTATAACAGTCAGGGAAGTAAATCTTTAATCCCCTATTAAGGTTAAATGATTAGTTATAAAGGTGCAGACTTTCAGGTGAGATGTGAAACCAAGGCCTCGTTCCTCTTCCAGGAACAAGTGAAAGGTCCGAGGTCACAATGTTTGAAGAGCAGGGGCGATCCCCTGTGTCCTGGGCAGTAGTGACTATGTTCGAGAATCTGGTCACCATGACATTGTAGCTTGTGGGAAGTATCTGTGTGCATCTTAACTGCTGCATTCTAACCAATGGCTTCTTTTGTAATGGTATCATTTCTGAAAAGTTGTTTCCGACAGGAATTCAGTAAACGTGTCACTGTTGTTTTTTCCAATCATACATGGGATGTGGGTGTCGCTAGCTGGATCAGCGTCCATTACCTGTATCTTTTCCCCCTTCCTCTCCTGTGACTATCCCTTAGGTCCCACTTCGAGCTGGGTTGGGCCCCGCA
Source organism: Chiloscyllium plagiosum (assembly GCF_004010195.1). NCBI lineage: Eukaryota > Metazoa > Chordata > Chondrichthyes > Orectolobiformes > Hemiscylliidae > Chiloscyllium > Chiloscyllium plagiosum. Next base: position 4,182,242 of record NC_057739.1, read on the forward strand.
GTGGTTGAATAATCCATTTCTTGAGCTGCAGACTCTGCCATGGGTGGGGGAGCTGGCGTTTGAGATGGAGGGTGAGTTGGGATACTCTGGATACACTGTTTCTGCTGCTTGAGCTTGGTCTCCACGTGCTGCACTCTGTGATGCTTGAAGTGGTCATTGCCTTCGTGGATGCTTCTTCAGTTTCTGCATTCTAGGGCAAGCGATTTCTACATGACGGGGATGTTGCATTTATTCAGGGAGGTTTTTAGGGTGTCCTCGTAAACATTCCTCTGTCATCTTAGTGATCGTTTACCATGTGGAACTCAGAGTGGAGCACTTCTTAGGGAGCCCTGTGTCAGGCATTTGGACAATGTGGCCCACCAATGTGGTCATGTCTGACCAGTGCTTCAATACTGAAGATCTTGCTCTGGGACAGAATACTCACCCTTGGTACCCCTACTCTGCCAGTGGACTTGCAGGAATTTGTAACGGCAGCTCTAATGATCACTCTCTGGGATTACACTCCAGGTAAGCGTTGTGCACGGACCATGTTTCTGGTGGACACAGAAGGAGCTACTCTAACCCTGAACTTAGTGCTGGGTTTGAGGTCTCCGATTTCAAGCACTCTGTTGCAAAGGCTGCACTGGCACATTGGGGTTTCTGTTGGATTTCACTGCCTGCTTGCACCAAGAGGATTCTCCTGAGGTATGGGAAATGATCCACATTGTCCAGGGGCGCCTCAGTGGATTCTGCTGAACAGGGATGTGAGTGGTGTTGTGTAGTCGGAGTGGGCTGTTTGAGAATCTTTGTTGTCAGGATGTTTAGTAGGAGGCCCGCTCTCTCTCATGTCCTGGTCAATGTGCCAGTCCTGGTTTGTAGCTCGGCCTCTTGGTGTCTGCACACCCAGGCATCATCGACCATAATGGAGCTCGATGACAGAAGCTGGCTGGGACTTGGATCTGGCTCGAAGGATTCCCTTCACTTCTCCTGGAAGTCAGTTCCACTCTAACGAGGAGCTTCATGGAGAATTGCTGGAGTGTTGCAGTGAGGAAGACTGACGAGTGTTGGTGTAATGATGAAGCCCTGCTTGAGCAGAGTTTGCACTCATATTGGGCATGTGCTGAATCATGGCTTGCATATTATCATGAAGCAGGTAGACAATGCTGACAAATTTCCGCAGGTAACCAGGACATTCCACAATCCCTCATAGTCAACAAATTCAAAGGCCTTTGTGAGATCAAAGGAGGCCATGTACAAAGATTGGTGCTGTTTCCTGCACTTCATGCTCTGAAAGCCATGTCTAATGTGCTTCTTGAAGGAGGAAGCCACGCTGAGACTCGGGGAGCATCTTTTCAGCCGCTATGAGCAGCCGGTTGAGGAAGATTCTCAGATTACCTTTCCCGTGGCGATCAGTAGGGAAGTCTTTCTGCAATTTCCATAGTTGGACCTGTCTGCTTTAGAGTCATTGAGTCCTACAGCATGGAGCCAGAACTTTTGGCCAAACTGGTCCATGCCGACCAAAATGTTCATCAACGCTAACCCCATTTCCATACATTTGTCCTTCTAACCCTTTCCTATCCATGTGTTCATCCAAATGCCTTTTAAATGTTGTTAATGTACTCTCTTCAACCACTTCCCCTGGCAGCTCATTCCCTCTGTGTTTAAAAAAAAGTTGCCCTCAGATTCCCTTTTATTCTTTCCCCTCTAACCTTAAACTCCTGCCCTCTAGTCTTCGATTTCACAATCCTGGGGAAAAGACTGAGTGCATTCACCCTATCCATGCCTATCCTGATCTCATACACTTGTATAAGATCCCCCCTCAGTCTCCTACGCTCTCAAGAAAAAAAAAGCCCTAGCTTGTCCAGCCTCTCCCTATAACTCAGACCATTGAGTTCTGGCAACATCCTTGTAAATTTGTTCTATACTCTTTCCGGTTCAATAACATCTTTCTTGAAGATGGTCACAGTTATGGTGGGTCTGAGATCTCCCAGCATCCTCTCTGTCTTCATGGTGTCACTGAGCCAGTATTTACGACCATCTCTAGTTGCCCCAAGAGAAGGTAGCAATGAGCTGCCATGTTGATCTGCTGCAGTCTTGAAGGTGTGAGAACACCTACAGTGCTATAAGCGAGGGAGTTCCAGGATTTGGACTCCGTGTCAGTGAAGGTACAGCAATTGTATTTCTAAGACACAACCGAATGGATTGCTTTGTTTTGGATGGTGTCAAGCTTCTTAGTATTGTTGGAGTTGCATCCATCCAGGCAAGTGGGGAGTATTCTGTCACACGCCTGACTTGTGCCTTGTAGATGATGGACAGGCTTTGGGAAGTCAGGTGGTGAGTTACTCACTGCAGGATTCCCAGCCTCTGACCTGCTGTTGTGGCAAGTGTGTTTATGTGGTTGACTTTCTGGTCAATGGACTTCTTCAGTATCTGAGCAGTCATGAATGGTGCTGAACATTGTACAATCATCAGTGAACATCCCTCTTTCTGACCTTATGATGGAGGGAAAGTTATTGAACCAGCAGGCGATGCTTGGGTCTAAGACACTGTCACAAAGAGCTACAAGGGCTCTTGTAATGCAGTGGTAGTGTCCACACCTTCAGACCAGGAGATCCACCTATTCCAGAGGTATGTCATACATCTCTGAGTAGGTTAATTAAAAATATCTACCCTAAAGAACTCCTGTTGAGACATCCTCGAACTGAGATAACTGTGGGGAGATGTGTAGTTATGCACTTTGGCAGGAAGAATGGGAGAAATCTCTTATTATTTAAATGGAGAAAGACTGCAGAAACCTGCAGCTCAGAGGGATTTGAGTCCTTGTTAATGAATCACTAAAATGTAGCATCCAAGTTTTGTGGGTATTAGGGAAGGCTAATGGAATGTGGCCTTAATTTCAAAGGGAATGGATTATTAAAATGGGGAAGTTTTGCTAAGACTATGCAAGGCACTGGTCAGACCATACCTGGAATGCAGTGAACAATTCTAGGGCTCCTTACCTAAGGAAAGATAGACTGGTATTGGAGGCAATCCAGAGAAGAGTCAAACGCTGATCCCAGGTATGGAGAGACTGCCCTTTTAAGAATAGAATATCCTTTCTTGTTATGTGTATTCCAGTATAAGAGTACAATGAAAAGTTTTTACAATGGCTGCCTTTATTGGCACCATCTTAGGTACGAATACCTAGGTATAAATCTTGGATACAGAAGAGGAATAAAAGAAAAGACATTACTGTGTGCATTTCTCTCTGAGTGCCTATCTCTCCCCCTCTCTCTCTCGCTCTGTCTGTCTCTCTCCTCCCACTCCTCCTTGTGTGTGTCTCTCTCTCTCCCTCTCTCTCGCTCTGTCTCTCCCCTCCCACCCCTCCTTGTGTGTGTCTCTCTCTCCCCTCCCTCTGTGTGCATCTGTATGTGTCTCCTTCTCTCTTTTTCTCCCTCTCTGTCTCCCTCTGTGTGTATGTGTGTCTCTTTCTCGCTCTCTCTCCCCCCTCCCCCCCACTCCGTGCTCCCCCCTTCCCCCCACTGTGTGTGCTTCTCTCTCTCCTTCTCTGTCTGTCGCTCTCCCCACTCCCTACCCCCCCCTCCCCACCCGCCCACTGTGTGTGTCTTTGTGTGCGTCATGCTGTCTGTCTGTGTCTTACTGAATGTGAATTCAGGCGTGCAACTTTGTAAGCTCTGTTGCTGTTTGAAACTTGCAGAGGAAATCTAATAGTGGGTATCTCCGAATCATATATACAATAGAGAAGCTTTCTCAGCTACGTGTGAGTGTAGAGTTGACAAAGCTGTGGTCCTGGTCCTTGTCCTTGTCTCATGGCTCCTCTGGTGTGGCTGGTTGTGGCCTAGATAAGATCCATTGAGGGAAAGCAACCATATCTAGTCATAGGGTGTTCGGTTCCTGAAATCCAACCCCCCCCCAGGGTCTGAATCTTAGAAATGCTACGTGCGTTTTCATAAGGTAAGAATGACTCTAAAATGTTAAAGCAGTATTGATTAAAATGAGTTTATCTCTTGACCAATATGACCAATTACATTTCTGTAGCACCTTCCATGACCTCAGAAAGTCTCTGAGGAGAAAGTGAGGACTGCAGATGCTGGAGATCAGAGCTGAAAATGTGTTGTTGGAGGAGAGAGACAGAGCTGAAAATGTGTTGCTGGAAAAGCGCAGCAGGTCAGGCAGCATCCAGGGAACAGGAGAATCGACGTTTCGGGCATAAGCCCTTCTTCAGCTGTGATCTCCAGCATCTGCAGACCTCACTTTCTTCCCGGAGGAGAGAGACAGACAGACAGAGCGAGAGAGAGGGCGAGAGAGAGAGAGAGATAGGCACTCAGAGAGAATTGCACACAGTAATGTATTTTCTTTTATTCCTCTTCTGTATCCAAGATTTATACCTAGGTATTCGTACCTAAGATGGTGCCATTAAAGGCAGCCATTGTAAAAACATTTCATTGTATTTCTTCCTGAAGAAGGGCTTATGCCCGAAACGTCGATTCTCCTGTTCCTTGGATGCTGTCTGACCTGCTGCGCTTTTCCAGCAACACACTTTCAGCTCTGATCTCCAGCATCTGCAGCCCTCACTTTCACCCCAGGAATCAGCCGAGTGAACTTTTTCTGAGTTGCTTCCAATGGATTGATATCCCTCTTCAGGTAAGGAGTGATGGCCTAGGGGTGTACTCTCACTGGACTGTTAATCCAGAGACCCAGGTAATGGGGACCTGGGTTTAAATCCTGCCAGAGTAGCTGGTGGAGTTTGAATTCAGTGTAAAAGCAATTTGGAAGTAAGAGTCTAACGATGACCATGATTCCATTGTCGATTGTTGGAAAAACTCATCTGGGTCACTAATGTCCTTTAGGGAAGGAAACTGCCATCCTGGTCTGGCCTACATGTGACTCCAGACCCACAGCAATGTGGTTGACTCTTAAATGCCCTCTGGGCAATTAGGGATGGGCAATAGACACTGATCTAGCCAGCAACGCTCACCCCATACATGTATTAAAAAAAAGAGAGTAATTATATGCGCTTTTCTCAATGTAGCCTCACTAAGGCCTGTACAGTTATAGAAACACTTTTGTACTTTTATATTCCACATTCCAAGGAGTAAAAGGTCAATGTTCCATTTGTCATCTCAATTACCACTGTACCTGCAACCTAACACTTTGTTATTCAAATGCAGAATTTGCTGGAGAAACTCAGTAGATGTGCAGAGAAAGCAGAATTAAAGTTTCAGGTCCAGTGATCCTTCTTCAGAATTCGCTGACTGTAGCTCGGAAAAGGGTTGATTTTCAGCACCTGCAGTACCCAGCTCTCTCTGTACTTCAGCATTCTGCAGTCTCTCTCTGTTTTAACTAATTTGTTTTTCTATACCTGCCAAACTGGATAACCTTGCATTTTCCCCACGTTATACACCATCTGACAATGTTTTACCTACCTATCAGTCTTTTGCAGACTAGGTCCTCTTCACAATTTGTTTTCCTACCCATCCTTGTATCATTCGAAAGTTTGACCACAATACATTCAGTCCCTTTAGAGTCATAGAGATGTACAGCACGGAAACAGACCCTTCGGTCCAACCCATCCATGCTGACCAGTGTTCCAACTCAATTTAGTCCCATCTGCCAGCACCTGGCCAATATCCCTCCAAACCCTTCCTATTCATATACTCATCCAAATGCCTCTTAAATGTTGCAATTGTACCAGCCTCCACCACATCCTTTGGCAGCTCATTCCATACACGTACCACCCTCTGTGTGGGGAAAAGAAAATTCTGTCCCTTTGTCACAGTCATTAACATAGCTCAGAAATAGTTGAGACCTCATCACGAGACCCTGCAATAATAGATTAGTTACAGTTTGCTGACAAGAACCTGACCCATTCAGCTGAGTTCTGTCTCCTGTTGGCTAACTAAGCCCCTCTCTGTGCAAATCTTTCTCCCCAATACTGTGACACGATCTTGTCTCATAACGTTTTAGGTGGCAACTTATCGAAATTCCTTTTGAAAATCCAAACACCTTACATCGACTGGTTCTCCATTATCCATTCTGCTTGTTAATTCTTCAAATAATACCTTTTTTAATATAAGAAAGCAAATACCATTTCACAACAGCATATTGATACTGAGCAATAATAATATGGTTTTCTAAATCTCCTGTCATTACCTCCTTAATAATGGACTCTAGCATTTGCCCTATATCAATGTTAGGCTAATTGGCTTGTGGTTTCCTGCTTGCTGCCTTTTTTTTCATGTAGAGTTGTTATGTTGTCATTGTGTTGATTTGTTTTTGTGATGTTTTGTGCATGCTATTTGGGACATTGGGGAGAACTGTCCTGCTCCTCAAAAGGTGCTGTGAGGTTCATCAGCGAGGGCAGACACAGGGCCTGGATCTGATACCTGATATGCAAGATGCTATCTATGACTGTTCGGCACTCCCTCACTAATGCACTGCAAAATCAGCCGAGCTCCAAGCTCTGTCGTGAGATTTAAACCCACGACCTTCTCCGTTAACAGGTCCACCCACTAAACCACAGCTGACACTACCTTATTCTTGAAATAACGAAACAACATACGATCAAGGTTGTGAATCATTTGGCACAGGTTAAGTTTGGTCTCGGTTAGTCACTGTTTGTTTAGCAGCAGGAGTGCTAGATTTTTGTGGGTGAAAAGAATGTATTACCAAGAATGTTAAACGGAGAATGAAGTTGTGAGGAACTGGGAATACTGGACTGGTGACATATTGGTTGTAAAGGGGTGGGACTTGTGTGCTCTGAGAAATAGGGTTTGAAAGTTTGCTTGTACTCTGCTGAGTTGACAGGAAGTTTGAACGCTATGATATCGGAGAAGCTGTCAGGGATTCCTAGGGTCTGGTCCTGAAACTTTTTATGTATTTCCGTGCAGAGCTTGGGACGATGTCCTCTCGTGTTCAAGAGCAAACTCCAGAAGTGTGGGTAATCCCAAAAACAAACAGGCCAGATTCATTGAGCCGGTCAGACTTGGCAAGTTAGTCAAAGAGATTTACAGTACCGATAAAGGCAGTGTCACCCATAGAGTCTGTGCCAATCAAAAACTACCACCTAATTATTCTAATCTCATTTTCCAGCACTTGGTCCACAGTCTTGTGTACGTTGACATCACCTAAATACTATTAGTAATAGTACAAATAAATCCTGCCCATTGAACTATGTGTACAGGGCAGGAGCACTTGATAATGGAAAGTGATGCAGTGATGTTTTGTTCCTGTTGTCTCTTTTGCTGACCCTCGTGCACACATATGTTTGTTCTCTCACTCTACTGATGCAGGGTCAGTTTTTACAGTTTGAACAGGACTGGGTGGAGTGCCCTACTCTCCATGAATCAGTTGATCGTGATCTTTTGTGTCCTGGTCTGCCTCTCCCACTATGTCTATTGGTCTCTCTATCTTATCAGCCCAACTCTAAACAGGGCAAGCAACTGCCATACCCCTGTTGACCTTGTTACTTTGGTGAAGTTTCCCAGCTGAAAATGTGTTGCTGGAAAAGCACAGCAGGTCAGGCAGCATCCAAGGAGCAGGAGAATCGACGTTTCAGGCATAAGCCCTTCTTCCCAGTAGAGAGATGATGCAGCATTTAAAAGGCATCTGGGTGGCTATATGAATAGGAAGGGTTTGGAGGGGTATGGGCCAAGTGCTGGCAAATGGGACTAGATCGGGTTGGGATATCTGATCGACATGGATGATGTGGACCGAAGGGTCTGTTTCCATGCTGTTTACCTCTGAGTCCATGATGGTGGCTCGTTCTTGGGCATGTTTTTGATGGGGTGTTATTGACAGAGGGTAGAGCAGCTGAGAGAGAGTATTGGGGTCAGCCTGCCTTCTTTCAGTGTGCTTCAGTGAAGAGAGACACTGCTGGTTCAGGGCCTTGAAGCCCAGAGGAGGCCATTCAGCCCCTCCCCCCATATCTATGTTGGTTGTCTGCAAGAATGACTCAGCTATTTCCACTCCCTTCCCTTGTAGCTGTGCAAATACCCAACTGCCCATGCAGTTCCTTCTTCAGAAAAAACTCAATGGAACTTGCCTCCACCACACCAGGGCAGTGCTTTGTAGACCTGAACCACTCCCTGCGTGAAAACCTGCCATCTCATGTTGACTTTGGTTGTTTCTCTGAAATTGTTGTCGTCCTCTTCTCAGCCCTTCCAAAAATAGGAGCATTTTCTCTTTTTCTGTCTCGACCTCCCCAATTAAAACTCATAGCCTTCTCTTGATGGAGAACTGACCTGGCTTTTCCAGTCTCTCCATGTAGCTGGAGCCCTCCCACTTGGTTTCTGCACTTGACTGACGATGAGCTTCAATCTTCTGAAAAATGTTTGATGACAGAGTCCTAGTGATGAGACAGTGTGGGTCAGCAGCTCGGCGTTGATCGGAAACAAGTGGTGAGCAGTCTGGTTCAGCTTGAGACGGTGGCCAAGGAAGGGGGAGGGAGCTGGAGGTTAAAGTTTGTGATAAGAATTGAAGTTAATCACTTTTCTCCTCCCAACATTCAAATGTAGGAAATTGTGGTTTGGCCTGGGCTACAGATTGGGCAAGCTGCCAGATAACAGAGAGGGGAGGACATGAGAGAGCTATCAGTCTATCTCTGAATGTATTCCAATTAACCTCAGCCAAGAACCGCTGAAGGTCCATAGACAGGTAAAACATTCACAGAGACCAGTCTGCTTTAAGCTTTGTCTCAAGGTAGGGGAGGAGTTTTGATTTGATTTATTACTGTCACATGTATCTCGGAACAGTGAAAAGTTTTGTTTTGCATGCAGTTCAGGCCATTATACCATACAAAATGCATTAGGGTAATAGAACACAGCGAGGGATACAGTATTACATCCTTCTGCAGAGAAGGTGCACAAAGAACAAGATCAACATTAAAATTTAAAATTTGAGGTCCATTCAGAAGTCTGATTACAGCGAGGAAGAAGCAGTTCAATGTTAAAAATCACACAACACCAGGTTATAGTCCAACAGGTTTATTTGGAAGCACTAGCTTTCAGAGTGCCGCTCCTTCATCAGGTGGCTGTGGAGTACAAGATTGTAAAGATTGGGAAATATGATCTTGTACTCCACAACCACCTGATGAAGGAGCGGTGCTCCGAAAGCTAGTGCTTCCAAATAAACCTGTTGGACTATAACCTGGTGTTGTGTGATTTTTAACTTTGAACACCCCAGTCCAACACCGGCACCTCCACATCTTGAATCTATTGGTGCATGTGTTTAAGCCTTTGTATCTTCTGCCCAACGGAAGAGGTTGGAAGAGATTATAACCAGGATGGGAGGGTCTTTGATTATATTGACTGTTTTCCTGAGGCAATGGGAAATGTAGATGGAGTAATAGGAGTTGGGAAATTATGTTGCAAGTTCCAGGACATTGGTTAGGCCACTTTTGGAATATTGTGTGCAATTCTGGTCTCCCTGCTATCAGAAGGATGTTATGAAACTTGAAAGGGTTCAGAATAGATTTACAAGGATTTTGCCAGGGTTGGAGGGTTTGAGCTATAGGGAGAGGCTGAATAGGCTGGGGCTGTTTTCCCTGGAGCGTCGGAGACTGAGGGGTGACCTTGTAGAGGTTTAAAAAATCGTGAGGGGCATGGATAGGAAAAATAGACAAGGTCTTTTCCCTGGGGTGGGGGAGTCCAGAACTAGAGGGCATAGGTTTAGGGTGAGAGGGGAAAGGTATAAAAGGTACATAAGGGGCAACTAGAGGAAGTGGTTGAGGCTGGTACAATTGCAACATTTAAAAGGCATCTGGATGGTTTTATGAATAGGAAAGGTTTAGAGAAATATGGGCCAAATGCTGGCAAACAGGACTAGATTTATTTAGGCTATCTGGTTGGCGTGGGCGAGTTGGACCGAAGAGTCTGTTTCTGTGCTGAACTATGACAACGGCTGAAAGGTTGGCTTGCGTGATGGACTGGGCTATGTTCACAACTCCGTAGTTTCTTGAGGTCCTGAGAGAGGGAAGCTAGATCACAAAGGGAATAGGGAATGATGTTTCAGACCTGGGCACATCCCCTTTGGAGTTTAAAAAACAAACCAAGTAAAACTGTGGATACTGGAAAAACTCAGCAGGTGTGGCAGCATCTGTGGAGAGAAAGCAGAGTTAGCATTTCAGGTCCGATGACCCTCCTTCAGAACAAGGAGGAGAAAAGCCATCAACTCTGTGCTTCCCCTGAACAAGCCCCCATCTTTGTTACCCCAGCTCTCACTCCCCCTCGCTCTTCCTGTGTGTGTGTGTGTGTGTGTGTGTGTATTTCCCCAGAATTCCATGTTTTGGTTCAGTTGGAACGTTCAAGAGGGAGATTGGTAGATATTTGTTCACTAGGACGTTGGGGCATATGGATCAAAAGCAGAGAAATTGAGCTAGGCTATTGGATCTTATTAAATGACTGAACAGCCTTGAAAGGGACTGAGTGAGCACCTCCTGTTTCTGCAGAATTTTCACCTGTTCCTCCTGATTTGTTGTTATATCAAGATGAATTGCACTGTTTCAGTTGTAATCAGCTTCTCACCTTTGCCTTGTGCCTTCCCTTGATTGCAAAATAAATCTGCAAATTAATTTGAAATATTTTCTCACAGTTTTTGGTGACATTATCTTTGTAGAAGTGTTTGTGTGAAGGACGTGGTCACAAGAGGTTCCTATTGGTATATCCCTGGACAACGCTACTGTCTGGGTAGCATTAGGCACTGGATGTTCTATCTTCCTATGGATAAGATTGTAGGCCTCTTACAGCGGTGCCCAATGTCCCTTTATTCCAGAAACTATCTGTGGCAATTTGAATATGAGAGTGCGTGGGGACAGTAAATGCTGCTCTGTGTAGCAAGTGAAGGGAGAAGAATGAGTCTTGACTTGAACCTTTTTCGTTCTGCTTTGGGATATTATAGTCTTCAGGACTGGTTCCATTTTGATAGTTTGGTTTGCAGCTTGTGTTTCATTTCTTGTGCTCCTGGAAGGTTTGAACAGAAGCAAATGGAGGCTTCACTGGCAAGTGGAACTTGAGATGAATGAGAAGAATGAGGAAGGCCGTCTGAAACATTGCGAGATTTTATCACCTCAGGTGAATGCAGGTGCGAATTGCAGAGTGGGTTCCAATCCACATCCTCACATGCCGTTTACCTCACAGCTGTCTTTAGGTTCCTGTTCTGGTACTGTTACCACACCTGTTGCTGGAGGGGTGGGGGATTTCCAGAGCTTAGAGACACCAGTGTTGCAGTGATTAAAATCAGGGATGTGCGAGAGGCTAGATTTTCTATTTGTCTGAGACCTGGGCATTGCAAGTAAAGATAGCCAGTGTATTCGTTCAGGAGAGGAGATAAAGTCACCCATAGTGTTGTGGGTCTAGCGTGCCACATAGACCAAATCATTACACAGCAATTAATGATCGTTTCACTGTCACCGTTACAGAGACGGGTGTACAACCCCAGACTTATTCATTAATTTGATTTAAATGCCACCAGCTGCCATACCTGGATTTGTTAACCTGGGCCTTTGGATTATCAATTCAGTGACAGGACTGCTGCACCATCATCTGAGTGCAGACATCTCTGAGGATTCAGACTGAGGGAGGGGAGGGGAACATTATGATGTTGGCTGGGTGCCAGTGCAGCTAGGTAAATGGGGACTTGATGTACGTCAGGATGTTCGTGCATGGCGTCCAGTTTCTGGAAGGCCAGGTGCAGAAGAACAGCCAGGTGTATTTTGGAGCAGTCAAGTCTAGAGGTTACAGATACATGGATGAGGAGTTTTGCAGCAGAAAAGCTGAGATGAACAGAGCTAGGTGATGTCACTGAGGTAGCAACAGTGTGGCCTTGGTTATGTGCTTAGAAATTCACCCTGGAGTCAAATATGACTCTAAGGTGGTCAGGAATTGGTCTCTGCCTGCTGTCAGGGATGGAGTTGGTTTTTGGGGAGTGCTTGTTGGTGAAAATTTCTGTTTATCAAGTACTGAATGACAGAGAAACAGGCTGATAATTGTGTGATAGTGGAGGAGTTGGGTGAAGGGTAACCGTCTATGATTTGGTAAGAATGGAGCTGGGGAAAGCAACTCCATCCAACTGATTGTCAATGGAGAGTCATCACAGGAGGATGGTATCAGTCAACTGTGAAAATGATGAGAAGGACGAGAGAGGAATGTTTATCTTTGTCACTGTCACTGACCCATCTCAATATGATTGGAGGTGATTGGAAAATTAAAATGTGAAGCTGAAGGAAAGATGGGCACAGACTGGGAGGTACAAGGGGTATGGAAAGGAGATGATGATCAGAGATGGGCATGAAGGGTGAGGCTAAGAGTTGGTTGTTTTAGTTTCAGGAAGGGACTTTGATGGGTTCAGATAAGGGTGGGCTAATACCTGAAGACAGAGGAAACAAAACCACCAGCTAACGTGGAGACTGGGAAAGGAATTGGAGTGGTCAGCGTTTTTTTGGGAATAGGGTTGATGGAGGAAGAGCTCTGAGCTGGCATGAGGAGAGACTGAATGGAAGAAAGGTGAGTGAAGGTCTAGGCTGAGGAGATGAGGTTAGACCAGTGCGTTGGAGGAAGGGAAGGCAGAAGCAGCTGCGTCTCCATGTTGGTCACAAAGGTGACATGCACACCTTGTACTTAGTGTTTTCAAAGAGCATGGAGCAGATGGGAAGCAACTTTCAGATAGGTCCTACAGCACACCGGTTCTTCATTACAATTCCAGGCAGAGGTGTTCAAGCTGAAACGATGCGGACCTGATTGTCTGTTATGTGTCCTGCTGCAGATGCCCATGATATCAAGTACTATGTGTATTGTGTCTACAACTCATTTACCAGGATGTTGCCTGGTATGGAGGGAAGGTCTTACGAGGAAAGGCTAAGGGACTTGAGGCTGTTTTCATTAGAGAGAAGAAGGTTGAAAGGAGACTTAATTGAGACATACAAGATAATCAGAGGGTTAGATAGGGTTGACAATGAGAGCCTTTTTCCTTGGATGGCGATGGCTAACACAAGGGGACATAGCTTTAAATTGAGGGGTGATAGATATAGGACAGATGGCAGAGGTAGTTTCTTTACTCAGAGAGTAGTAGGGGTGTGGAACGCACTGCCTGCAACAGTAATAGACTCGCCAACTTGAAGGGCATTTAAATGGTCATTGGATAAACATATGGATGAAAATGGAACAGTGTAGGATAGATGAGCTTCAGATTGGTTCCACAGGTTGGCACAACATCGAGGGCTGAAGGGCCTGTACTGTGCTGGAATGTGCTATGTTCTAACTCACTAAGGCGTCTTCCAAACCCACAAACTGAACCACCTACAATTTCGAAATCTCAAAAGACCAGGCAGCCCTAATCAAATCAAGCAATTCCTTCTCAGCTGGCATAGTGGCAAACCACACGGGTCTGTCATCAGCCTCGTTAAAATACACCACTCATAGGGCTATCCATGTTTAAATGCTGCTGCTTTTGAAAATGTTGGGAAGTGATGGGTTTTGATTTGAGAACTACAGCCAAACTGTTGACATGAATGAGTTCACAATTAGCTCAAGTTGTATTAAAAAATGAAGATATGTTAAAATAAACCTGGTTCTAAGTGGGGAATAGAAATTGGAAAGATTGATAGAGGGAGATCCAGTTTCAACCAGTGACTGAACTGACTCTAACCTCTTAATAAAAACCATACAGATTTGGATGCTGGAAATCTGGATCAAAAACTGAAAAGCTCAGTAGATCCGGAAGCATCCATGGAGAGAAATTAAAGTTGATGTTTTGGGTCCAGTGACCTTTCCTCATAATGGAGAGGTGTGTTAGTTCACTCGACTCCCTTGCTGTAACCACTGAAGTCACCCCTGGTTCTCCTGTTCCAATGTGCGGGTGGCACTGTTTGTAGCTTTGAGCCATTAAACTGTTTTTTTTAATCTGACTGTAAGCCACTCAGCCCATCTTGCTCATGCCTGCTGTTTGACGGAACAATCTGTCGTTTACCCACACACCTTCCACAAAGCTCTTTTTTTTGGTGGTCTTTCCAGCGTTTGTTCAAATTCCCTTTTGAAAGTTACGTTTGAATCTTCTGCCACTATCCCTTGGTGTGTTTTGTTGAAGGTCACCATTATCTGCTGGGTAAAGACATTTCTCATCTCTATGCATCTTTGTCTAATAGTCTTTCTGAGCGTCCCAGTGGTTACCCATCTTCTTCTCAGTGGAATTTGGTTCATACCTTATTCAAACTGCTCCTCACTTCTGTTCCAAGAAATTCAATCCTTCATCTTTAATTGCTTTTGACTAAGTTCTATTGGTTTGTTTTTGGGAGAGGGAACAGTATAAATTCAGCAATAATACATACAAGTTACTCAGCGATGGTGACCATGACAACTATCATGCATTGTTGTTTTAAAAAAAAACCTGGTCCAGAAATATCCTTCAGGTTGACCTATGGCTTCTGAGTGAGTGAGTATTTCTAGTTGGTAATAGACCAATTCACGGGATTGGGATGGAGAGGCTGGGACTAGATGTCAGTACACTGTCCAAACACCCAGGAGCTGAACTGACCCATGAAGGGCAGGGTGTGTGTCAATCTGCTGGTCTCTCACTCACACCCAGCCACATTGATAAAACATGCTGTTAAGATACAGTGAATGGACAGGAATGAGTTGAAATTGGGTGGTTTGGATGATTGTTTAAAACGTGGTTGATTTGTGCCAATTCAAATTATCCCTGGCGAGGTTGCTCGGAAATCACTCCCACACAGCTCGGTAACGCTCACTCTGTAGGAGTGGGGAGGAGCTTCTTCGGCAGGTTTTGTCACTGTCTGAAGTTATGCCAACAAGCCAACGGCCAGCCCTATGGGATAAAATGCTACCAAATCCTTTCTGAAGGATGACAGGAGTTGGTGAGAATAGAAGTGTTAACTTCAGTGTAAGTGCAGTGCAGCAATGACTGTTAAATGTACAGGTTGCTGCTGTTATGTGGAGTGTGGACTGATCCTGTAATCGTTGTGCAGTGAACAAAGCGACTGGAGAGATTGGAGCATTGTGTATATTCAATGACATGCCATTCCTTGTGTCTGAGAGAGAGAGTGAGCTATGTGGAGGAACAGGTTTCTGATCCTCAGCTAATGTTAAGAGGGATAAAGTTACAGATACACTGAGCTGTACACTCAGAAGATGAACACTCTAAATATCCAAACATAGAAATTGGGCTGTGGGATTATTCAGCCTGAGGCCTGTGTAACTGGAGGTGTCAGTTCACTCCTTCCCCCACTGACACAGTTCATGCAAATCAGATGGAGGAGTTGCACTGATCTTTGATATTGGGGAGCTTTCTGATATTGGGGACATCAACTTCCAAAAAAAACTGCAAAACAGATCATGAGAAGGCCACTCAGCCCCTTGTATTGTATCTATCCAAAACAGCCTCACGCCACTCCTTTTGCCGCATGAAACTCTGAAATGATTTTCAAAGGGTTTTTTTGTCTCAATTACAGAATATTCCAGTTCTAGCTGGGAAATTACTGGCAACAATCTTGAGCCTGTCTTGATTTATCGTTCTCCATTATCTAGTTTAGTTTCCATATTGTTCCACTATATTATGTTAACTCACTTCCTTGGTATCTCTTCAAGAATGGAAAAGCCCACATTTCTCCTGGCTTTCTTTGATTGACACCCGATCCTTGGAGATCAGGTTCATGACTTTCTCTGCACGTGTCCCAGGGACCTGACCCCTGACCCTTCTCTGCATGTCCAAATTACAGAGGAGGAAGTGCTGGATGTCTTGAAATGGTTAAAGGTGGATAAATCACCAGGACCTGATCAGGTGTACCCGAGAACTCTGTGGGAAGCTAGAGAAGTGATTGCTGGGCCTCTTGCTGAGATTTTTGTATCATTGATAGTCACAGGTGAGGTGCCGGAAGACTGGAGGTTGGCAAACGTGGTGCCACTGTTTAAGAAGGGTGGGAAAGACAAGCCAGGGAACTATAGACCGGTGAGCCTGACCTCGGTGGTGGGTAAGTTGTTGGAGGGAATCCTGAGGGACAGGATGTACATGTATTTGGAAAGGCAAGGACTGATTAGGGATAGTCAACATGGCTTTGTGCATGGGAAATCATGTCTCACAAACTTGA
>NC_057739.1:4199315-4235103 GCF_004010195.1 Chiloscyllium plagiosum
GTTTCCCCTGACCCCTGATCCTTCTCTGCATGTGTCCCAGGGACCTGACCTCTGACCCCCTCTCTGCATGTGTCCCAGGGACCTGACCACTGACCCCCTCTCTGCATGTGTCCCAGGGACCTGACCTCTGACCCCCTCTCTGCATGTGTCCCAGGGACCTGACCACTGACCCCCTCTCTGCACATTAGGTCCCAGGCACCTAACCAATGAGTCCACAACCTCTGTCTTGATAACCTGATATGGCCACAACACTCAGGAGATCAGAGCTGTGTGATCTCTGTGGACCACACTGTTGCAGTGGTTAGGCAGCCTCTTGTCTTTGTTCACTGCAGCTTTGTGTTGCTTTGAAAAATTTGGCAATTTCTAAGATCACTTTCAATCTTAACCTTTGCTCTTTCTTGTGGAAATTCCCTCTCCTCATTTATTTGCAAGCTTGGCTGTTAATGCAAATGAGAAACTGCAGGATTGAATCATAGACCCAGTTATGGTGCAGGAGGAGGTCAATAAATTCTTTATGAACGTGCTGTACCTCTGCTAGCCCTTCTCGTTCATTCTCCCCCGTGTGACTGCACCAATCAGATGGCATTGTTTCTTTTTCCCCCCAATTTTCACTTGAATTCCCACTGCTGTGAGTCTAACTAGTTAACTCTTAGCTGTAAGAAAATTTGCATTTGTGTAGTGTCTTAAGCAAACCAAAATTGCTTGATACCCAGTGAGGTAGTTTTGCAACAAAAGCAGGGAGTGCCAGAGAAACTCAGCAGGTCTGGCAGCATCTGTGAGGAGAGAAGAACAGAGTTAACATTTCATCAGAAGAACCTGAAATGTTACTGGACTCGAAACTTTAATTCTGCCTTCTGTCTCCACAGCTGCTGCCAGACCTGCTATTGTTTCTGATTTCCATCGTTTCAGATTTCCAGCATCCACAGTTCTTGGTTTCACTTTAGGTATTTCTGTAATGTGGTCTTTACTGTAGTGTAGGGAACACAGCAGCCAGTTATTACACAGCAAGCTCCCTCAGAAAGCTGTGAAATAAATCTCCAGTCAAACTGTCAAAATGGTATTGATTGAGGGTTAAACATGAGCCTGCAGTGGTGCCATGGTACCTTCTACGTTGACTTGAGAGGAGACACATTTCAATCGAAAGCCAGTGGCCCTGTTGAGCTATCTTGGGAGGAGTTACAAAGTAAAGGGCTGGAGCTAGGCTGGGATTCCAGTTTCGGCTCGTCAACCCAGATACTGTTTCCAGCAGCTTTGTGGTAGGGGCGAGCAGTTTACACCCAACCCCACCCCATCCCACACTTTTACTTGTGGGATAATTACCACTGCCTCCATTACTGTGTGGCACCTCCAGAGGAAACCCGGAACCAGCAGGGACCCAGCCCTGAGTGAGAAACCCTACAACAAAAAAAAAAGTCCCTTCATCGACAGGCTGTGAATTACAGAGGAAGTCGTATTGTTCAAGACGGACAGAGACACTTGTGTGAACCCCTACAGCAGGGTTCTTGAACTATCCAGGAACCTTGTTGCTATCTCCAGAGAAATGCATTGACAACTTTTAGTAGACCTGAGGATGAGTTAGCAGCCAGTAACGAGAATGAGCAAGTAATCAGAGAAGCAAGTGGGACGCTGGCAATTATCCCAAGGGAAATAAAGGACTGGCCCACTTCTAATATCTGTGCAGAGATGTACCTGGAGTATTATGTATAGATTTGCCTCCTTACCCAAGGAGGGAGAGAATGATCTCTTGTATAATGTTCTAACTTGGTAGAAATTCTACCATTTAAGTTACAGAAGACTGTGCATCTCTGTCCCAACACCTCATTCTTTTAGCCACTGTATGTAAGATGACACTGAGTCATAGAACTGTGCAGCATGGAAACACACCTTCCAGTCCCATTCATCCAATTTAATCTAGTCCCATTTGTCAGCACTTGACCCACATCCCTGTGCTGTGATATCCCTTTGACAGCAGAGTGAATGTGGGAATACTTTGAAGGAGGGCTAATTGGTTTCCTGATTATGACCTCATTAAGTTCAAAGACAGTATGACGTGGGGTTACCATGAGGATGATCAGGTGGGAAACTCAGGTTAATAGAAAGCAACCAGTATTGAGTTGGGCTTGGTCAGTTTCTTTGGCTGTTTGGAATGCTGAGAATTTAGGCAAAGAGAGAGGCAGCAAAAACTGTCTCTAAATGGATGATGTTTCCCTTGGCAGTTTTGAGCATGACTACAGCGTTGAGACACATCTCTGAGAATGGAGTAAAGACAGTGTTACTGCATGGCTTTTCCAGTCAGAAAGGACAAGACACAAGATAGGAAGTGAGAAAGATTGTGGATTCAAAAACACCCATTGCTGCCTGGGAAACAGAACATAGGAAAGTACAGCACAGAACAGGCCCTTAGGCCCACGATGTTGTGCCGAGGTTTAATCCTACAGTAAAACATAATAACCTACGCACCCCTCACTCACTGCTGTCCATGTGCATGTCCAGCAGTCGCTTAAATGTCCCTAATGACTCTGCTTCCACCGTCACCGCTGGCAACGCATTCCATCCATTCACAACTCTCTGCGTAAAGAACCTACCTCTGACGTCCCCTCTATACCTTTCTCGTAATATCTTCAAACTATGACCCCTCGTACCAGTCAATCCTGCCCTGGGGAAAAGTCTCTGGCTATTGACTCTAACCATGACTCTCATTAATGGGGATCCACCAGACCATTTAGAGAGGTAGTGAAACATGTGTGTGGGGATTCTGTACCAGCAGCACTATTGTGATCCAAGTAAGTAAGGATTTGTCAATTGAATGCCTGGTCAGTGTTAATTGCCCAGTGACTTCGAATGGATGTGGCTGCTGGTAATTGTGGTGGGAGGCCAGAAAGCTTGAATGGGAGTGGGAGATCTTGAATAACAGGGGCCAAGTTGGAAAAGCTGAGAGATTGAGGGAAAGTGTGCTACACATGTGCCAGCTGCAGCATCAAATATAGAAGTTGGCAAATCATTAGATTAGATTAGATTACTTTACAGTGTGGAAACAGGCCCTTCGGCCCAACAAGTCCACACCGACCCGCCGAAGCGAAACCCACCCATACCCCTACATTTACCCCTTACCTAACACTACGGACAATTTAGCATGGCCAATTCACCTGACCTGCACATTCTTTGGACTGTGGGAGGAAACCGGAGCACCCGGAGGAAACCCACGCAGTCACGGGGAGAACGTGCAAACTCCACACAGTCAGTCGCCTGAGGCGGGAATTGAACCCGAGTCTCTGGCGCTGTGAGGCAGCAGTGCTAACCACTGTGCCACCCACCATGTTACAGCTTTAGTCAGGCCACACTTGGAATACTGCATGCAGTTCTAGGCTTCACACTATCAGAAGGACGTGGATGCTCTGGAGAGGGGTTGCCTGTTCTGGAGAGTTTTAGTTATGAGGAGACATTAAATAAACTCCGGAAAAATGGAGGCTGAGGGGCGACCTGATAGAGGTCTGCAAGATTATGACAGGCATGACCAGGATAGGTTGGCTGAGGCTTTTTCCTAGGGTGGATAGGTCAACTACAAAAGGACATGGGCTCAAGGTGAGAGGGGGAAAGTTTAGGGCAAAGTGTAGGGAAACACTTTCACCCAGAGGGTGATGGGCGCCTGGAATACACTGCTAGTGGGGGTGGTGGACACAGGTGTATTAGCAACGTTTAAGGCAGACACATGAACGGGAGGCGAACAGAGCGATAGAAACCCTGCGTGGGCAATAAGTAGGGGGTCTAAATAAGAACTAGAAATCAGCACAGGCTTGGTGGGCTGAATGGCCTGTTTCTGTGTTGTGTTGCCTCATATTTGTACAGGACGTTATGTGAGTGTTTGTAACTGCAATATATAGATGTGATGTATCAACAACTTAAAAGTAAAGTTTATTTCTTAAACAGTATCTTTTGCCTGTTAATTAATGTCTGCATTGTCTCCATTTTGGTTCCTTTGTTACAGTTAACGTTTTGAAGAGTGAATCTTGCCTGACTGTTTGCTTTCTGTCAGTATCTGAAGGAAGCCTTTCTTTTTAACAAAGTCACCGTTCTTTACAGGGATTGTCACAAACCCTGTCTGTGACCTTGTGATCACTGCAGGATAGGCAGATTCATGTAAAAATTAGAGAGCACCCTCCAAACCCAGGCAGCAGATAAATGGGAACGCCACCATTTGCAAGTTCTCCTCCAAGCCACTCACCGTCCTGACTCTGAAGAATATCATTGTTCCTTCAGTGTTGCTGGGTCAAAATCCTGGAATTCCTTAATAACATTGTGGGTCTACCTAACCCCGGGGATTTCAGTTCAAGAAGGCAGCTCACCAGGGTAATTAGGGACAGCCCAGCCAGCGAAACCCACGTCCCAAGGATGAATGGAAAATGCTACAGGAGGCAGGAGTGAATATGGTGCAAATAGCTTTTTAAGAGAAAGAAGGGAAATTAGAATATTATTTCCAGCGAACCAAATTGATGTCCTTTTGTCCTCCCATTCTTTTGTTACACTGCGGCAAGCAAACGTGGGAGGGAAATTGCAGAAGCAATTGTTGGCTGGAGATGTTGGCAAGGCTGGACAAACGTCCTTCAAGGAACTTACGTCAATTAGAGTAAAAAAAGAATGGTAACTGGCCATTCGATCCAAACAATCCCAAATGGATGCTTTCCCCCAAAGGAACAATATTCCCAATCCCATGTGCCCACCCTGTTCTCCCATCCTCTCATCCCATTTGCCTTCACCCTCGTTCCTGACTGATACCAAAATGTTGCCTCTGTTTCTGTTTTGCTCACTTAACTCTGGCCAGCCTCTCCGTGCTGAGGTTAGAATCAAAAGGCTTGTTCCACTCTCCTTTTCCTTGGACCTGAGTTCTCCTGGTTCTGGAGAACTCAATCACTGGAAACAGTTTGGTCTAATCCAAAGTTAAAAATCACACGACACCAGGTTATAGTTCAACCAATTTAACTGGAAGCACTAGCTTTCGAAGCGCTGCTCCTTTATCAGGTGGTTGTGGAGGAGACAATTGTAAGACACAGAATTTATAGCAAAAGTTTACAGTGTGAAATTATACATTGAAAAATACCTTGATTGTTTGTTAAGTCTCTCATCTGTTAGAATGACCATGATAGTTTCACTTCTTTCATATGTAAATCACAAAACGTTTTAAAAAAAACTTTGAATACCCCAGTCCAACACCAGCATCTCCAAATCACAGTCTAATCCACTCATTTGAAACATCACTTTCAAATCTACCTCTCCTATCCAAATGAAAGCAGACCCTACAGGGGAAACATCTCCATGTGCTCCAATCAAAGCACAGAAAAAGTCATCCTTTGACATGGTATGTGGTTAATGGGATGCCACAGAGTCTGATCCTGGGAGATGTATGGCTCACGATAAATAATTATTAATCATGCTGTGTGGAGACAGCAGAATGTGTTTAATGGAAGGGAAATTTAATGTGTTTTACTGTTAATAGCGAGTGACTGCTCTGTACTCATGATATTATATTATAATATAATGTTATATTGTATTATGTGCTGCCATTATACTGACGGTGATGTTGTATGTGAGAGCCCTGAGGGGGGTGGGGGGTGGTGAGCTGGAGGTGGATGTTGGGGCTGTGTATATGTTGAGGAGGACTGTGAGGTGAAGGTGGTACCTAGCGGTGGGGGAGCTCTGGGCAGGGGGTAGATTGGGTTCAGTATTCTCTCTGTGTGGGAGACAATGGGTGAACCTCCACTACTTTGTCCCAAGGCAGCAGATGAAGTATAAAGTCAGACACTTGGACTATACTTCATTTTGGGGAAATTCAGTATTACAATATGTCAGCTTCCTAAAGTGTCTTCATAAGTGCTCTAAATATTGAATTAAACTTGAACTGTCTTTAACTGTACATTTTAATATAGTTTAAAAAGATCTTTGAAAGGCCTTTGGTATTGAATTCCAGTGCTACTGCATAAGATTCTAATTTAACGGTTAATGTTGAGGATGCAGTCATTATCCCCAGACCAATTCACCCTTATTAACTAGCCCCACTAATTTGTCCATCCTGATGAATGGCTTGTGCCTGAAACGTCGATTCTCCTGCTCCTCGGATGCTGCCTGACCTGCCGTGCTTTTCCAGCGCCACACTTTCGACTCTGATCCCCAGCATCTGCAGCCCTCACTTTCTCCTCTCTGTCCAGCTGTGTCTGTCTCCGTATGTGTGTGTCTGTCTGTGTAATGGGATTCAAGTTGCACTGTACAGAGTAAGCTTGTTTTTAATGACTATGGGGTTAAGGAGTTGTGCTCGCACCCGTGCTTTCGCTGTTGAAAGAGAAACTGCCAGTTGGCGAATGCATCGAGCTGATATTTCTGCCGTCAGTTCTCCTCCCTTCCCTTTTAACATTTATTTCTGTGTTCACTCCTTTATTTCCTGACCCCCCCCCATAGCATGTGGTAACATTTTACATCATCATCTCCTGGAATTCTGTCTGCCCCAGCTCTCCCTTTACCTCTGTCCCGTCCTGTACTCCCTTTGGCTGATTAGACAATAGACAATAGGAGCAGGAGTAGGCCATTCTCTCCCTTCGAGCCTGCACCACCATTCAATATGATCATGGCTGATCATCCTCAATCAGTATCCTGTCCCTGCCTTATCTCCATAACCCTTGAGAGGTCTATCCAACTCTTTCTTAAATGAATCCAGAGACTGGGCCTGCAGAAAGTCAGGTGCAGGTCTGCACGCCAAAGCAAGCCCCGAGGAAATTGACGGGTGCCTGTAGTTGGAGCTCAGTGGGAAGTCCTTTCATGTGTGTAAGGAGTTTGGTGTTTTCAGACCTCAGAGCTGGGATTCAACTCCTCGTCTGGGCTGGCACACCACTGCTAAGGAAGGGCTGCACTGTTGGGGCAATATCTTTCAGATGAGGTGTTTATCACAGGTGGGTTTGAAAGGTCAATTGGAAGATGTTCTGCCTTGTGTCCTCCCTGAAGCCAATGACCGAGCACCCTGAAGCACAATCACATTGTGCATTGTGAGCGCTTGCTGTGTACAGTTTGGGATCTCTGCTTGAGGAGTGACCACACTTCAAAGCATCTCCATTGGCTGGAAAGCACTTTGTGAAGTCTACAGAAACCTTTCTCTGCCTCTCACTGGAGGTAGGAAAAATTTCCAAGAGTAGTAAAAGGAATGAGAAACCAATCAGTTCAGAAGTAGTTGCTGTGTCATGGCCCCTCCCAGAGGGTGGTGACTGACCGTGAGTAACCTCCTGACACAGTTCAATTAAATCCATGTTGTCAGTCAAAAATTCAACTATTCAACTGAGAGCAATCCACTCTCAGACACAGCAGTGAAATGGTGCTTCCAGGTTAAAATGAAGTCATACATGAAGTCATACTCTGGTCTGAGGGCAGGGACAGTGAGAGAAACAGAGTTTGATTAGATTCCCTACAGTGTGGAAACAGGCCCTTTGGCCCAACAAGTCCACACCGACCCTCCGAAGAGTAACCCACCCAGACCCATTTCCCCCTCACTAATGCACCTAACACTACAGGTAATTTAGCATGGCCAGTTAGATTACTTACAGTGTGGAAATTGGCTCTTTGGCCCAACAAGTCCACACCGACCCGCCGAAGCGCATCCACCCAGACCCTTCCCCTACATTTACCCCTTCACCTAACATACGGACAATTTAGCATGGCCAATTCACCTAACCTGCATATTTTTGGACTGTGGGAGGAAACCGGAGCACCCGGAAGAAACCCACGCAGACACGGGGAGAAGGTGCAAACTCCACACAGTCAGTCACCTGAGGCAGGAATTGAACCCGGGTCTCTGGCGCTGTGAGGCAGCAGTGCTAACCACTGTGCCACCGTGCCGCCCACAGCTGACCTGCACAACTTTGGACTGTGGGAGAAAACCCATGCAGACACAGAATGTACAAACTGCACACAGACAGTCACCCGAGGCTGGAATCGAACCTGGGACCCTGGTGCTGTGAGGCAGCAGTGCTAACCACTGAACCACCCCGTGTTAATGTTTTAAATCCAAACGCTGGCAAAGTTCTAGTTGTAACAAGTTGGAACCAGGAGATGGTGGATTAAACGATGAAAGGGAAGATGAATGGAGATCTTGAGCTGGGAGCACTGATGGAGGATAGTCGCTGAATGGTGTCTTTGTGACATGGACACTGAGAGGGAGAGCCTGCTCATGGCTCCTGGAGGGAAGGGATCCTTCCTCCTCGATCAGTGAATTCAACAAACCTCCCATATCTTTGTCATGTTTCAGTGATCTGCCCATCGGTGCTTCTGAAATCTCTGAAACACAAACAGAAATGCTGGAAGTATTCAGGAGGTTGTGCAGCTTGTGTAGGAAGAGAAACTGAGTTAACATTTCTGGTCAGGATTGAGTACACACTTTGAGTATGGGTTTGGATCTCTCTGTGTGGTGACTCGGGGCTTGATCAGGTAGTTTTCCCTTTTACTTACAAGTGACTTCGGTATAATTCTGCAAAATTTCTTTAAAACTCTGATCTTTACACTTGGATGCACTTTGAGCTCAGGCTGACTGTTCGATCTTACTGAAGTCATTCCCACACCAGAGCACACACCACTCGCTCTGTACTCCACCACGAGAACCATTTGTCAGAAATACTAAATACTTGCAGCAGCCTCAGCATTTTCCTGTTGTGTTGTGGAAGACACCATTCCCTTTCCCTCACTGAGCTTCACTGTCCTGTTTGCCAGGATTGGGGGGGGGGGGGGGGGGGGGGGGTACTTTAACGCGAGCTTTTCATTTCCTGTATTTCTGCAATCTTCCCTTCCCTCTGTCCCTGTGTCAAAGAATGAGTCACAGTTTGCACCTTAAAGTGAGCAGCACTGAGTTGGTTTGATGTTTCTACACTGCTTGACTGGCATCACTCCCACCACAGGAGTTAATAACTCCTAATGAGGACAATGAAGTGTCATAATCAGATTCTGTTGGGCTAATGCCACCTCACTTAGTCACAACCAAGGGCTGTGTGTGTAGTATTGACTCGGAGGATGAAGAGGATTGTTTGAACAGTTTACCTAAAGAAAAGAGCGCAAGTGTGATGCAAGCAGAATCTAATATCTTTTTCAAGATTAAAGGAGTGAATACATATTTTTTTGCCTGTTGTCTAGATGTGTGTACACAGCCAGACTCCACATGGGGCCAGAAGGAGAGTGCCATTTTAATCCATTCCCTGGAACCCTGTCTGAGCTGTTCTGTGGCAACTGTTTTGTTTTAATGAACTGAGCAGGCTAGGCCTTGCATATAGTGTCACTGTGAGGTACAACACGGTGGGTGGCACGGTGGTTAGCACTGTTGCCTCACAGCGCTGGAGACCCGGGTTCAATTCCCGCCTCAGGCGACTGACTGTGTGGAGCTTGTACATTCTCCCCGTGTCTGCGTGGGTTTACTCCGGGTGCTCCGGTTTCCTCCCACAGTCCAAAGATGTGCAGGTCAGGTGAATTGGCCATGCTAAATTGCCCGTAGTGTTAGGTAAGTGGTAAATGTCAGGGTATAGGTGGGTTGCGCTTCGGCGGGTCGGTGTGGACTTGTTGGGCCGAAGGGCCTGTTTCCACACTGTAAGTAATCTAATCTAAAAAACATGGAAACAGACTCCTCCGTCCAACTTGTCTGCACTGACCAGGTATTATAAATTAATCTAGTCCCATTTGCCAGCACCCAGCCCATATCCTTCCAAACCCTTCCCAATCATATATCTATCCAGATGCCTTTTAAATGTTGCAATTGTACCAGCCTCCACCACTTCCTCTGGCAGCTCATTCCATACACATATCATCCTCTGTGTGAAAAAGTTGACCCTTACATCCCTTTTATATCTCTCCCCTCTCATCTTAAACCTATGCCCTCTAATTCTGGACTCCCCACCCTAGGGAAAAAACCTTGTCTATTTATCCATGCCCATCATAAACCTCTGTAAGGTAACCCCTCAGTCTCCGAAGCTCCAGGGAAAACAGCCCCAGCCTGTTCAGCCTCTCCCTGTAGCTCAAACCCTCCAACCCTGGCAATATCCTTGTAAATCTTTTCCAAACCCTTTCAAGTTTCACAACATCTTTGCTACAGCAGGGAGACCAGAATTGAACGCTGTATTCCAACAGTGGACAAACCAATGTTCTCTACAGACGCACCATGACCTCCCAACTCCTGTACTCAATACTCTGACCAATAAAGGAAAGCATACCAAATGCTTCCTTCACTACCCTGTCTACCTGTTCAAGGTGCTATGAACCTGCACTCTCCAAGTTCTCTTTGTTCGGCAACATTCCATAGGACCTTACCATTAAGTGTATAAGTCTTGCCCTCATTTGGCAGGACCTCACATTTAGCTTTACAAAAGCAGTACCTTTCATTTAGCTAAATTAAACTCCATCTGCCATTTCTCAGCCTATTGGCCCATCTGATCAAGGTCCCATTGTACTCGGAGGTAACCTTCTTTGCCGGCCAGTACACCACCAATTTTGGTGTCATCTGCAAGCCTACCTTCTATATCGGCAACCAAATCATGTATATCCATTGCAGAAAGCAGTGGAGCCAGCACCAATCCTTGTGGCTAGTCACAGGTGTCCAGTCTGAAAAGCAGCCCACCACCACCCTCTGAGTGAGGTCAGCTTAGCCAAATGCAAGTGTACTTCCATCCTGAGGGTTTTGGCTGTAAGACGTGAGAGAAGCTCAAGATTAACCGAGGGGTACTTGTATCTGCTCTTTACGTCCAGTACTCCCTGTAGCTCAAACCCTCCAACCCTGGCAACATCCTTGTAAATCTTTTCCAAACCCTTTCAAGTTTCACAACATCTTTGCTACAGCAAGGAGATCAGAATTGCACGCTGTATTCCAACAGTGGCCTAACCAATGTCCTGTACGGCCGCAACATGACCTCCCAACTCCTGTACTCAATACTCTGACCAATAAAGGAAAGCATACCAAATGCTTCCTTCACTACCCTGTCTACCTGTTCAAGGAGCTATGAACCTGCACTCTCCAAGTTCTCTTTGTTCGGCAACATTCCATAGATCCTTACCATTAAGTGTATAAGTCCTGCCCTCATTTGTCTTGACAAAATGCAGCACCTCACATTTAGCTAAATTAAACTCCATCTGCCATTTCTCAGCCCATTGGCCCATCTGATCAAGGTCCCATTGTACTCGGAGGTAACCTTCTTTGCCGGCCAGTACACCACCAATTTTGGTGTCATCTGCAAGCCTACCTTCTATATCGGCAACCAAATCATGTATATCCATTGCAGAAAGCAGTGGAGGCAGCACCAATCCTTGTGGCTAGTCACAGGTGTCCAGTCTGAAAAGCAGCCCACCACCACCCTCTGAGTGAGGTCAGCTTAGCCAAATGCAAGTGTACTTCCATCCTGAGGGTTTTGGCTGTAAGACGTGAGAGAAGCTCAAGATTAACCGAGGGGTACTTGTATCTGCTCTTTACGTCCAGTAGTTTGTGTATTTCTGGTAGGTGCTGTAGCCCTGTTCCCTAATCATCTCTGGACCTCTGTACCAGTTTGCTGGCTCTGGGCCATTGTTGGAGGCTGGGGGGTGGATACTGGGGTTTATTCAGACTGTGGCACTGGAGGGAGCTGAGGCAAGAAATCCCTGATGAAACATCTTGCTTTGCCTTAACATGTTACTGAGCTGCTCCTTCAATCCTGGGCCAGAGCTCCCTCTGGTGTCACTTGTTGGGATGACAAAGTGACCAGTGTTGGGAACTCATAATTCCAGGGGGCTGGATTTTAGATGCTAGAAATGAAATGGAAAAGGAGGATGCCTGACACTAGGAAGAGAGAGATCTGTGCTCACAATTGAGAAGAACAATTACTTTGGGTGAAACTAACAGCAAGGGGCAAAAGCCTCACTAGCAGTACTTTTTTAATGTTGAATGTAAAAGTCAGGAATTTGGAGAGACATTTAGGAAAAGGAACATAACAATCATAGGATGGAAATGAATTGGAGATGTCTTATGAGGTTAGTTTAGACAGTCTAGATTTCTATCTGCTGGAGTTGAGAAGGGTAAGAGGTGACTTGATTGAAGTAGAAAAGCTCCTGAGAGAACCTGACAGGGTTGCTGTGGAGAGAACGTTTCCTCTCGTGGGAGAATCTCGAACTCTAGTCACTGTTTTAAAAATTAAAGGTCACCCATTTAATACGGGTGCAATTTGTTTTTCTCTGAAGATCATGAGTCTTTGGAACGGTCTTCCTCAAAAGTCAGTGGATGCAGAGTCCATGAATATTGTTAAGGCAGAGATTTTTCAGAAGCAAGCAGGTGAAAGGTTATCAGGGGTAGGTAGGAATTGGAGCAAACCGATTAGCTATGATCTTGTAGAATTGCGCTGCACCTTGCAATGTGCCAAATGGCCCTTTTTCTGCTAATTTTTATGTTGGCATCTTTATCTTGACTTTCCATACAAAATCTGCGGTGATGGTGTGGCAGATGTGTGAATGGAATAAGTCTAATAGTTTGCTAGATCAGTAACCAACTAGGAATCAGCATAGTTTAGATCCAGAGTTGTGCAATAAGAAAGAGTTTGATAAATAACCTGGTAATTTTAATGTGATAAAATTGTACATGGCGTGGGGAACCGGTGTTGGACTGGGGTGGACAAAGTTAAAAATCAGGAGGTAAAAACAATGACTGCAGATGCTGGAAACCAGATTCTGGATCAGTGGTGCTGGAAGAGCACAGCAATTCAGGCAGCATCCGACGAGCAGCGAAATTGACTTTTCCGGCAAAAGCTTTATTCCTGATGAAGGGCTTTTGCCCGAAACGTCGATTTCGCCGCTCGTTGAAAGTTAAAAATCACACAACACCAGGTTATAGTCCGGGAGGTTAATTTGGAAGCACTAGCTTTCGGAGCGACGCTCCTTCATCAGGACAACCACTCACAACCACCTGATGAAGGAGCAGTGCTCCGAAAGCTAGTGCTTCCAAATAAACCTCTCTGACTATAATCTGGTGTTGAATAAAATTGTACATTTAATTTGAAAGTGATTTAGTTAAAGTATGAAACTAGAATCTTAATTGGACCAAAGCAAATTGTATGAGAATGATGGTGAGTTAGTTATGGTTGTTTGGGAAACCACATTGAGAGATGTGATGGTAGATACACAATGGTTAGCATTTAAAGAATTAACATATGATTTTCAACGAGCATGCATTCCTTTAAGGTATTAAAAAACTCGATAAAAAATGGTACAGCAGCAGAAAACAAACAGGAAACGGTGAACAGAAGGATGCTCAAAAAAATTGCCAGGAAGAATTGAATGCCTGAGGATTGGGAATTTGGCAGAAGATGACCAGGACATTGTTGAGAAGAGAGAAAGTAAATTGTGAGAGTCAAGTAGCAAGAAACATAAAAGCAGTCTTTTGAAAGCATGTAAATAGGAAGAGCTTAGATAAAATAAATATGGGTCCACCAGAGGAAGGGATGGATGAAATTCCAGTGTGGAATATGGAAATGGCAGCAATATCAAACAAATATTTTGGACTGGATTTGCCTCCTCCTGTCGCAAACCGTGCATTGTTATGATCTTGACCAGGAGGTATCCTCTCACACCCACAGGAAGTTTGTTTCCGTGATGGTGGATGGTCAGGGCTCGGGGCTGCTGTGACCCAAGGAAGCCTACAGCCCAAGTTGCAGATGGGAAATCAGGCTGGGTGGAAGACCACCTTTGGGTTCACTAGGATATCTGTATGTGATGCTTAGGACATCAGCTGTCACCTTCCTCCACTCACTATGAGACCCTTCACATGCTTCTGATATATCCTATATCTTCTCCATGACCCTCCCAAATCCTGCCTCTTTTATTATACCCTTGCACCTTCCATGCCCCAAGTAACCCTTCGTTCTCTCACTATCTGCTAAGTACAGAACCAATAAGTAGTAATCAAGTCTGGGTATAATAAAAGAGGCAGGATTTGTGCCCATCAAACACCCCCAGGGAGGGACAGCACGAGGTTAGATACAGAGTAAAGCTCCCTCTACACTGTCCCCATCAAACACTCCCAGGGAGGGACAGCACGAGGTTAGATACAGAGTAAAGCTCCCTCTACACTGTCCCCCATCAAACACTCCCAGGAGAGGGACAGCATGAGGTTAGATACAGAGTAAAACTCCATCTACACTGTCCCCCATCAAACACTCCCAGGAGAGGGACAGCACGAGGTTAGATACAGAGTAAAGCTCCCTCTACACTGTCCCCCATCAAACACTCCCAGGAGAGGGACAGCACGGGGTTAGACACAGAGTAAAACTCCCTCTACACTGTCCCCCATCAAACACTCCCAGGAGAGGGACAGCACAGGGTTAGATACAGAGTAAAGCTCCCTCTACACTGTCCCCCCATCAAACACTCCCAGGACGGGGACTGCACCGGGTTAGTTACTGAGTAAAGCTCCCTCTACACTGTCCCCCATCAAACACTCCCAGGACAGGGACAGCACGAGGTTAGATACCGATTTATTGATTAGCTGTGCCACTTGCACCTATGTTTGTTCATGTAGTGAAATCTCAGAATCCTGCGTTGAGGAAACCCATGTGACCTCCTCCGTTGTACGTGTGTCCATTCCATGTGGCCAGCCTTGTATCTAATGTTGTTCAGTCGCGTGGCTTCACACGGAATGTGATCTGTTTGGTAACTGGAGATGTTGTGGGTCTGGAGTGGTGGATCACCCACCTGTGAGGGGTGGGGTGTGAGAGAGGGGCAGACGCTCTGGCCGCCTGATGCCCTGGCTCAGTGGTTTGGAGTTGTCTCTGCGCCCGAAGCTCTCTGGGCTGCAGCCCGTGGGGAGAAGGGGGTGCTCTCTGGGCCATGTTGGCATTGCTTGTTATTAATGTCTGATTGTCCTTTGGCAGGGGAACAGGTTGCAGTGTATCGTGGGCAGGATGGACAGGCCTATGTCGTGGATGCCTATTGCCCTCACCTGGGCGCTAACCTGGCTGTGGGAGGGCAAGTCATTGGCAACTGCATCGAGTGCCCATTCCATGGCTGGCAGTTCCGTGGTGAGGATGGCAAGTGCGTAAAGATTCCGTATGCAGAGAAAGGTATGGGCCATAGGGGCACTGGGCTCAGGGTCAAGAAGGACCGGTGATGCTGATGGTGGGGCTCAGTTTAGGATGACCACTCTAACCTGGTGGGAATAATCACATGGGAGTAATGAGGCTTCACCCAGTGTCATCCCGAAACGTGAGGCCGAGTGCGGAGAGTGAGGGTGGGGTTGTGTCTGAGCACAGTGGAGCTCAGGATGGGGCACATCTTGGGGTGAGAGGGAGCCTGTAGATTTAACAACAGCAATGGAAGTGGTCTGACCCGTGTGTGTGTGTCGTCTCCTCCTGCAGTGCCAGACTTTGCGAAGATTAAGACCTGGCCATCCTGCGAGCTGAACTGTGCGGTGTTTGTGTGGTTTCACTGTGACGGTGTTGACCCGAGCTGGAGTGTTCCTGAACAGGAGGAGATCCAGTCTGGAGAGTGGGTGTACCGTGGGAGGACTGAGCATTACATCAACTGTCACATCCAGGTGGGCCCAGAGACAGAGAGAGAGGCAAGGTGTTTGTATCTGACCCCAGGTCCTGTGGGAGCCCAGGGCAAGATAGGAAAGAGGTTGGAGCTCATTTGACCCCATTATGTTTTGGAAGCAATGCCTGACAATCAACAACAAAACCTGCTGGAAATCTGCAGGTCAGCCAGCATCCTTGGAGAGACAGCAGGCTAGCATTTCAAGTCGAGATCACTCTTCATCAGAGCAGAATCAACAAACACTCCTGTGTTGAGAAACAAAATCAGAAAGTGCCGGAGAAACTCAGTAGGTCTGGCAGCCTGTGTGGAAACAGAAGCAGTTTCAAGTCTGGTGTGACTCTTCGTAATCCGAGGAGAAACTGAGGACTGCAGATGCTGGAAACCAGAGTCGAGAGTGTGGTGCTGGAAAAGCACAGCAGGTCAGGCAGCACTGGGGGAGCTTATCCTGATGAAGGGCTTTTGCCCGAAACGTCGATTCTCCTGCTCCTTGGATGCTGCCTGACCTGCTGTGCTTTTCCAGCATCAAACTCTCAGACTGAGTAATCCCGAACTGCTCTCAGGAAGGCTCGCTGGACTTATAATGTTAACTCTGTTTCTCTCCTCACAGATGCTATCAAACCTGCTGAGTTTCTAAGTCGAGATCACTCTTCATCAGAGCAGAATCAACAAACACTCCTGTGTTGAGAAACAAAATCAGAAAGTGCCGGAGAAACTCAGTAGGTCTGGCAGCCTGTGTGGAAACAGAAGCAGTTTCAAGTCTGGTGTGACTCTTCGTAATCCCAGGAGAAACTGAGGACTGCAGATGCTGGAAACCAGAGTCGAGAGTGTGGTGCTGGAAAAGCACAGCAGGTCAGGCAGCATTGGGGGAGCTTATCCTGATGAAGGGCTTTTGCCCGAAACGTCGATTCTCCTGCTCCTTGGATGCTGCCTGACCTGCTGTGCTTTTCCAGCATCAAACTCTCAGACTGAGTAATCCCGAACTGCTCTCAGGAATGCTCGCTGGATTTATAATGTTAACTCTGTTTCTCTCCTCACAGATGCTTTCAAACCTGCTGAGTTTCTCCAGCACTTTTGTCGTTGTTTCAGCTTCTGCAATCCTTTTGCTTTTATGTTATTGTTTCTGGAAAGTTCTTTCACCTTCAGTAATCCAATAGCACAGGACTCGATGTAAATCAGGCTGAGAATTTGCCTCCTCCAGCTCCTTTTTCCATTAATTTGCTCCATCCCTTTCTTCCAGAAAGACCACGAGCAATGGTCACAGGGTCTGAGTGCCATTTGCTTCAGTCTCTGTGCTGTAGCCATTTAGAGTACAGTAGCTCATTAAAACCTTCGAATCCCTGTCAACTATTTGCTACTGTCCTGCTCCACTCGCAGTCGCCTATTTGAATTTCCTGTACCTGTGTTGCAAACACTCGCTTCTGGCAAAGCAATCTCTTTTTCATCTATTGCATGTAGGATGTGGGCACAGCTGGCAAGGCAGCATTTATTGCCCATCTGTAAGTGCCCTTGGACTTGGTGGCTGGTTGTCAGAGTTAAGAGAACTGTGTGGAGGTCAGGCCAAGTAAGGATTGGAGATTGAACCAGGCACATTTTTAAACCACAAAACAGTTTCCAGATTTTGTTCATTGAATTTAAACTCCACCAAAGGCTGTAACAGGATTTGAACCTCCGTCCCAAGGACATTAGCCCTTGTCCTCTGGCTGACTAACTCCAGTGACATTACCACCACCTCCCCTTATGTTGCCGAACCTCAGCACATTCTTTTCCTGAGCTCCCTCTGCCTGGGTTGCTGGGTTTTAATCAGTTTGTGTGATGTGCTGGATGTTTAAGGAGCTGAAGTCTAAGTGACCTGCAGTTCCCGGGAGTAGCTGACTCTGCTCTGCCGATAGATTGGGAGGGATGTGTGTGTGTTTGTGTGTGTTTGATGGGCTGTGTTTCTGTGACAGGAGATCCCAGAGAATGCCGCTGACATTGCTCACCTGTCCCACCTGCACACCCCCAACATGCTGAGTGGATCTGATCTACGCTACACCAGGGTCAGGCTCTGGGGCTTTGCACAACATGACTGGAAGGTAAGGAGAACTGGCTCCCTGCTCCTCGGGCACCATGTTTCATTTGGGATCTGGCTAATTCTCAGCAATAAAGATTCCTGGCTGCTGGATACTGCGGCTCTGATTGGGAATTCTCCCGGGGAAGCAGGAGAAGGATTATCGAGTTGACTCTTTTGTTCTGTATTTGCTCCCCCCTACATTTCCCCGAATTTGTCAGAGCCAAGCTCTGGGACTTGGAAGCTAACTTGATGTTTGAGCTGGGCAACTGAGAGGCCATGCAGTGTAGCGTGTGTGTGTCACTGTTGGGTCACACACTGTCTCTATACCTGATGGCTCACAGGCCAGAGACAGCAAAGGTGGAGACCGCTGACAGAAGAGAGAATCATCCTCTTTGGTTTGGGTCCTGTATGTCCATATCCCTTTACATCCCTCTGCTGTCTTTCTTAAAAATAGACATCATGAAGACAGAATTGGTTGAGGGTTTGTGTTTGATATCTGTGTTCTCCTCACAGTCGCAAGTATTGTGACAGGAGTGTGTCCCCAGTAAATCACCAGAAAGAGTCAACGACTGTCTGGGAGGGAAGGTGAGGCATAACCATCAAATCAGGTGATTATAAAACATCAGATTGGTCATATCCGATCTGTAGCAGGCAACTAATCCAATGCATTAGAGGAATTACTAATTACTTAATTAGAAAAGGACCCCTTAATGCCTTAGACAGCCCTGGGGGTGTGAACCAGTTTTGGGAAATCCTTCTTACAATCCCACAGTGACCATTGAGGTGTGTTAGATTTTGAGATGAGGCTGATATACAGTTCTGTGGTGTTTAGGGTTAAATGTTTTGTAAATTTAAATGGAGGAAGCGATCAGCTGTCTCAAGCTAAAAGTCACACAACACCAGGTCATAGTCCATCAGGTTTATTTCGAAACACTACCTTTTGGAGCTCTGTTCCATAACTTTTTACACCCCAGTCCGAATCCAGCACCTTCAAATCATCGAGTTTTATGAATGGGTGGAAGGATTGAAGGCTTTCCCCTCACGGTAATGTTAAACATTTATAGAGCAGTGGCTGACTCTCAGCTGGAGTTTGGGATGTCACGAATAGTTTCAGGGTGAAGGGTATCAATTATGAAAAAAAAACTCCTCCTTAAAGCACGGGAGGTTCAGGAGAAGTCAGAGATGTTTGCAATTGTAAACAGAGGGAGTAATTGTTTCCGATTCCAGGTCAGGAATGCAAGGAGACAGGTCTGTCTTCAGTAGCACAAAAACATTAGAAGCTTGTGGTGGGGATGGATATGGTGCTGCGAACTGGTGTACTGATCTAGAATGTTCCACCTGAATGGCTGGTGCAAGAAGTGGAAGATTTTTCAAGGAGGTGTTGATATAAACTGGAATGGAGAATCGTGCAGGATCTGGGGCAAAAGGAGAAGCTGCAACTGTTTCAGAAACCCCTGCAGAGAGTCAGTAAGCATGCACACAAAGGGCTGAATGGACTGAAGAGGGTGGATGTCCAAGTTCTGTCTCTGTGAGGGTCTGGGGATTGTTCATAAGGAGGGAGGTGATGAGCTATCCTAAGGCTGCTACTGTTTTTCTTCAGGTGGAATGGCACCCAGAGCCTGAGCCGACTAAACACTGCTCGCGGATGTTGGTCTACCATTCCCTGTACATCCTTGGGTGGCACTGCTCTCTCCTGGATGTCCATGTAGTTGCCAGGCAGGTAGGAACTGGCATGGGAATTACTGTGAATCCACAAAGCCCCCTCACTGGATATAACCCGAGCTGAGCTCCCACAGATAAACACAGCAGCATTCCCAACCCCCGTATACTACGTTCCCTCACTCCGCCACATTCCCATTCCTCGCGCGATACCATTCGATGAGCAGGAAATGCGCTCTCCCCCTCCCCTCCCTGTATCGTGGTGTTCTGATGAGCTCATATTTCTCAACCTGTGCTTTACGCTGTCAGCCTCAATTCAGAAGCTCTTGGGTTCAAATCGCCCTCCAGGGACTCTCCGGGAAGGTGATGACCTATTGGGATTATCTCTGGACTATTAATTTATGGACCAAGCCAATGTTCTGGGGACCAGGGTTCCCATCCTGCCACGATAGAAGATGGCATTTGAATTTAATAAAATCTGTAATTAAGAGTCTAATGATAACCATGAACTCAACAACAATTGTCAGGAAAAATCCATCTGGTTGATTGATGTTCTTCAGGGCGGTGACTACTGTTCTTACCTGGTCTGGCCTACGTGTGACTCCTGACCAACAGCAATGTGATTTGACCCTTAACTGCCCTCTGGGAAGTTGCAAGCAGGCAATAAATGCTGGCTTGGTCAGCGATGCCCTCAGCCTGTGAGTGAATAAAAACAGACCTTTGGGTATGATATCTCGCCTGGCACACTCATGTGGTACTGCTGGAGATGCCATTGTTCAAAGAGGCAACTAAACACAGCCCATTAGGCCACCCAAGCTGGTATGAAAGGTCCTCCTGAAGCCCTATACTGACAAACAGTATCCTGACCAAGGTGCGTTCTCAAACAGCACCTCGAAACAGATTGGCTGGTCAGTCCCTCGTGGTGTTTGTGGGCACAGATTGGCTGCCAGATTTCCCATACTGCATCTGTGACTCCCCTGAAACTAACCTGCTTGGTTGGAAAGTAGTGGGAAGTTTGAGAGATGATGAAAGGTGCTATATCAACGCAACTTTCTTAAAATCCTCTTGCATGCACATTCAATGACTTGTGGATAAAACATGGTGTTCCTTCTCCCCCTCACCCACAGGAGTCGGGAGAAAAGCTGGAACGCTGCTCCCCACGTGAATCAGATCTTTGTCTCTGAGAAAGTTGCCAAATTTGGTTAAAAATGAAAAAAAAAACACAAAGAATGGCAGATGCTGAAAATCTGAAAAACTGTGCAGGTCTGTGGAGAGAAATCCTGAGTGAATGTGTCAGGTCTCTGACCTTTCTGTCAGAGCGGACATTCACTGGTCCTAGTAGAAGATCACATTAACTCTGTTCCTCTCTCCACAGATGCTGCTAGACCTGCTGAGTTTCTCCAGCAATGTCTGTTTTTATTTGATCTTTCCAACAATCTGTGATATTCAGGATCCTGCCTGAACCGTCCCCACCTGACCCTGTTTGTCTCTGTCACTCCTGGATTTTGGTTGTATTCCTGGTTCCCTGTTCACACCCTGCCTCTGTCTTGCTGAAGGTGGGTCCTGGCATTGTCTACATGCTGTTCAATCACTCGTCCCTGGGCCGTGGAGTCATCCTGCATTGTGTGACGCCGGTGGAGCCTCTGCTGCAGAGAGTGAGTCACCGCATCTACTACCAGGCCAACATCCCCCCCATCGTCCCCAAGTTCATCCTGAAGGCTGAGTGCGTTCAGGTGAGTGTTAGTACAGCAACTGTCACCCCCCCCCCACTTGGACGGAGTGTGTAGGAAGGAGATGACTGGGCAGGGGGAACAGTTAAAGGAATATTGATGGTGAGGACGCTTTAAGGCGTGGACCCAACAGGTTACAGGTTCATCCAAGACTTGAGTAAACAGTCATACAGCACGGAAACAGACCCTTCAGTCTGACCAGTCCATGCTGACTATGTTCCCAAATTAATCTAGTCCCATCTGCCTACAGTTGGCCCGTGTCTCTCTCTCAACCTGTCCTCATGTACCTATCCAAATGGCTTTTAAATGTTGTCACTGCAGCCACATCTACCACTTTCTCTGCAAGTTCATTCCACACACAAACCCCTTTCTGTGGAAAAAGAAAGGTCGCCCCTCATGTCTTTTTAAAATCTCTCTCCTCTCACCTTCAAAATATGCCCCGTAGTCTTGAAATCCCCCATCCTAGGGAAAAGACACCTGCCATTCACCTTATCTATGCCCCTCATGGCTTTATAAACCTCGATAAAATTACCTCTCAACCTCCGATGCTCCAGTGAAAAATGTCCCAACCTATCCACCCTCTCCGTATAAATCCTGGTAAATGTTTTCTGAACCCTCTCCAGCTAAATAATATCCTTCCTACAACAGGGGGACCAGAACTGGACACACTACTCCAGAAAAAGCATCACCAACGTCTTGTACAATCTCAACAGTGATGTCCCAACTCTTACAGAGTGACTGGGGGAGGAGCTGGGTGAAACGGGGGGCAGTCACAGGAGGGGAACAGGTGAAGTGGGCTGGTGGGGATAGAGAGGGCTGGGTAAACGGGTGAGGGGGTCAAGGGAGGCCTTCTGGTTAAGGGGGTGTTGAGAAGCTCCCGGTGAAGGAGGCTGGATGAGTTCAGCCCGAGATGAATAACGTTTTTAACATTAGAACATCGAACATTACAGCGCAGCAGAGACCCTTCAGCCCCCAATGTTGCGCTGACCTGTGGAACCAATCTGAAGCCCATCTAACCTGCACCATTCCATTTTAATCCATATGTTTATCCAATGACCATTTAAATGCTCTTAAAGTTGGAAAGCCTATTACTGTTGCAGGCAGTGCGTTCCATATCCCTACTACTCTCTGAGTAAAGAAACTACCTCTGACATCTGTCCTATATCTATCACCCCTCAATTTAAAGCTATGTCCCCTTGTGCTCGCTGTCCCCATACTTGGAAAAAGGCTCCACCCTATCTAACCCTCTGATTATCTTATAGGTCTCTATTAAGTCGCCTCTTAACCTTCTTCACTCTAACAAAATCAGCCTCAGTTCCCTCATCCTTTCCTCGTAAGACCTCCCCTCAATACCAGGCAACATTCCAGTAAATCTCCTCTGAACAAAGCTTCCACATCCTTCCTATAATGCAGTGACCAGAACTGTACACCATACTCCAAGTGCGGCTGCACCAGAGTTTTGTACAGCTGCAATATGACCTCATGGTTGTGAAACTCAATCCCTCTACCAATAAAAGCTAACACACCGTATGCCTTCTTAACAACTTGATCAACTTTCAAGGATCTGTGTACCTGGACACTGAGATCTTTCTGCTCAGCTACACTACCAGGAATCTTGCCATTAGCCCAGTCATCTGTATTCCTGTTACTCCTTCCAAAGTGAATCACCTCACACATTTCCACATTAAACTCCATTTGCCAACTCTCAGCCCAGCTCAACAGCTTATCTATGTCCCTCTGTAACCTATAACATCCCTCCACGCTAGACACAACTCCACCAACCTCAGTGTCATCCACAAATTTACTAATCCATCCTTCTACGCCCTCATTTAGGTCATTTATAAAAATGACAAACAGCAGTGGCCCCAAACAAATCCTTGTGGTATACCACTAGTAACTGAACTCCAGGATGAACATTTCCCAT
This sequence comes from Chiloscyllium plagiosum, assembly GCF_004010195.1. Taxonomy (NCBI): domain Eukaryota; kingdom Metazoa; phylum Chordata; class Chondrichthyes; order Orectolobiformes; family Hemiscylliidae; genus Chiloscyllium; species Chiloscyllium plagiosum. Next base: position 4,222,234 of record NC_057739.1, read on the forward strand.
CAGCCACCACCCTCTGTCTTCTTTCAGCTAGCAGTTTCTGATCCAAACCGCTAAATCCCCCTCAATCCCATGCCTCCGTATTTTCTGCGATAGCCTACCGTGAGGAACCTTATCAAACACCTTACCGAAGTCCATATACACCACACCAACCGCTTTACCCTCATCCACCTGTTTGGTCACCTTCTCAAAGAACTCAATAAGATTTATGAGGCACGACCTACCCTTCACAAAACCGTGTTGACTATTCCGAATCAACGTATTCCTTTCTTGATGATTATAAATCCTATCTCTTACAACCCTTTTCAATACTTTACCCACAACTGAAGTAAGGCTCACAGTCTATAATTACCAGGGTTGTCTCTACTCCCCTTCTTGAACAGGGGAACAACATTTGCTATCCTCCATTCTTCTGGCACTATTCCAGTAGACAATGACGACATAGAGATCAAAGCCAAAGGCTCAACAATCTCCTCCCTGGTTTCCCAGAGAATCCTAGGATAAATCCCATCCGGCCCAGGGAACTTATCTATTTTTATACTTTCCAGAATTGCTAACACCTCCTCCTTATACACCTCAATCCCATCTAGTCTAGTAGTCTGTATCTCAGTATTCTCCTCAACCACATTGTCTTTTTCTCGTGTGAATACTGATGAAAAGTATTCATTTAGTGCTTCCCCGATCTCCTCTAACTCCACACACAACTTCCCACTACTATCCTTGATTGGCTCTAATCTTACTCTAGTCATTCTTTTATTCCTGATATACCTATAGAAAGCTTTATGGTTTTCCTTGATCCTGTCTGCCAAAAACTTCTCATGTCCCCTCCTGTCTCTCCTTAGCTCTCTCTTTAGGTCTTTCCTGGCTAACCTGTAACTCTCAAGTGCCCTAACTGAGCCATCACATCTCATCCTAACATAAGCCTCCTTCTTCCTCTTGACAAGAGATTCCACTTCCTTTGTAAACCACAGCTCCCGTGCTTGACAACTTCCTCCCTGCCTGACCGGTACATACTTATTAAGGACCTGCAATAGCTGGTCCTTGAACAAGCTTCACATTTCAATTGTGCCCATCCCCTGCAGTTTCCTTCCCCATCCTGTGCATCCTAAATCTTGCCTAATCGCATTGTACTTGCCTTTCCCCCAGCTATAACTCTTGCCCTGCGATATATATCTATCCTTTTCCATTGCTAAAGTAAACATAACCAAATTGTGGTCACTATCACTAAAGTGCTCACCTACTTCCAAGTCTAACACCTGGCCGGACTCATTACCCAGTACCAAATCTAATGTGGCTTCGCCCCTTGTTGGCCTGTCTACATACTGTGTCAGGAAGCCCTCCTGCACACACTGGACAAAAACTGACCCATCTAAAGTACTTGAACTTTAGTGTTCCCAGTCAATATTTGGAAAATTACAGGCCCCCATGACAACTACCTTGTTACTCTCGCTCCTATCGAGGATCATCTTTGCTATCCTTTCCTCTACATCCCTGGAACTATTCGGAGGCCTATAGAAATCTCCCAACAGGGTGACCACTCCTTTCCTGTTTCTAACCTCAGCCCAAACTATCTCAGTGGATGAGTCCTCAAACGTCCTTCCTGCAATTGTAATATTGTCCTTAACTTACAATGCCACACCACCCTCACTTTTACCATTTTCTCTGTTCTTACTGAAACATCTGAATCCCGGAATCTGCAACAACCATTCCTGTCCCTCCTCCAGCCATGTCTCTGAAATGGCCACAACATTGAAATCCCAGGTACCAACCCATGCTGCAAGTTGAAATCTTTGTTCTGACTTCTCTACTCTCGCCCTCTCAGATACTCAAACTCCAATTTCATTCCCATCCCCCTGCTGAGTTAGTCTAAACCTTCCCGAAGACCATTAGCAACCATTACCCCTTTGGTTCAGGTGAAGACCATCCTGTTTGTAGAGGTCACACCTTCCCCAGAAAGAGCTCCAATTATCCAAGAATCCAAAACCCTTCTTCCTGCACCATCCCTGCAGCTACGTGTTCAGCTCTGCTCTCTCCCTGTTCCTCACTTCACAAGCGCGCGGTACAGGCAACAATCCAGAGATAACAATTCTGTTTGTTCTAGCTCTCAGCTCCCATCCCAGCCTCCTGAATTTCTGCCTTAGATCCCCACCTTTCTTCCTACCTATGTCGTTGGTGCCCATGTGGACCACGGGGCTGCTTCCCCTCCCCCTCGAGGATCCCGAAAACACGATCAGAGACATCATGAACCTGGGCATTTGGGAGGCAACACACCAACTGTGAGTCTCTCTTGTTCCCACAGAACCTTCTGTCTGTCCCTCCAACTATGGACTCCCCAGTGACTAAAGTTCTGCTCCTCTTCCCCTTTCCCTTCTGAGCAACAGGGACAGACCATGTGCCAGAGAGCTGTACCCCATTGCTTACCCCGATAAGCTTCCCCCCCCCGCCAACAGTATCCAAAACGGTATACTTGTTATTGAGGGGGACGGCCACAGGGGGTCCCTGCATTGTCTGCCTGTTCCCTTTCCCGTCCCCTGATGGTAACCCATCTGCCATTTTCTTGTACCTGAGATGTGACTATGTCCCTGTAACTGCTCTCAATAACCCCCTCAGCCTCCCGAATGATCCGAAGTTCATCTAGCGCCAGCTCCAGTTCCCTAACACGGTTTTGGAGCTGGAGTTGGGTGCACTTCCCACAGATGCAGTTAGCAGGGACACTAGTGGCGACCCTTACCTCCCACATTCTGCAGGAGGAACATTCAACTGCCCTAACCTGCATTCCCACTATTCTAAATTCCCAACGAGACTACTGAACACTTTAAAAAAAAGAAACCAGTCACCGTACCACACGAACCTTTTTGTTTTAGTTGGAGGAGGACGACGGGTGGGAGACACTACCCAAGTATTGTTTTTGGTAAAGCAACAAAATATAAAGTCTGACTTACCCAGCAGTCCCGTGTCTGCGCCTGCTCAGTATGTGCTCGGCCTATACATGAGGTAAACCTTTATATCTTTTAAAATTTATCTTCCCGTTGGCCCTCTGGTCCTTGCTGTCACTCCTCCCACTCCAACAGCTGCCGAAAAAATGTTATTGTTGCACTACAGAATGTGATGAGCAGAATTTCCTCTGTCCCACTCCCCTTCCAGTCAGATCATACATCATTTACAGAATTGCTCTTCATAATCCAATTCCCTGCTGCAGTTGGTTGTCGTTCTGTGTATCCTCTTAATTATTGCAGTATCCTATTTCTATTGCATGGACTAAAACAGTATTTAAGTGAGGCCATCAATGTTTTAGGAAGTATCTGGGTTATCTCACTATTTTGATACAGTTTGACCAAATAATACATCCAATTTAATTTGTTTCTTTCACTGCCACGCAATTGTCCTCAAATGTGAATATATGGTCCATCAGGATCCCATTTAACACTCAGGGTCCCTTCCTGATTATTTGTTACTACATTATATTTCATCCTGCTCTTATTGACCAATTCCTAAGTATGTTTGAATTCTCCTGTAGCTTATCCTGCTTAGCTTCATATTTGACCACCTTCATTATTCTTTGCAGTGGTTCAAGAAAGTATCTCACCACCTTTTCAACAGTGATTAGTGACTGGCAATAAATGTCAACCCAGCCAGAGAGCCCACTTCCCATGAGTCAATAGAAAAACTGTTTGAATTTGTGTCTCCAATTTCCAGAATGTTTACTGAGATAATAAAGACAGACAGCTGAGAGACACACTGGGAATATTTCCCCACGGTGATGATTCACGTGCCACTATTCTCTTGATCCTGTTGGTTCACAAACGGTATCCATTTTGTGAAAGGCCTTACAGAAATCTAATGTGTGTCCAGTGGTTTACTCCCTGCCAAGCTCCCTTTGTCTGTAGACAAAGAAACTGCAGATGCTGGAATCCAAAGTAGACAGGCAGGAGGCTGGGGGAACACAGCAAGCCAGGCAGCATCAGGAGGTGGAGAAGTCAACGTTTCAGGCATAAGCCCTTCATCAGGAATGGGTGTGGGGGGGGGGGGGCTAACCACTGTGCCACCGTGCCGCCCACCGTGCCGCCCAGGTTGCTGGGAAGGTGATAGGTAGATGCAAGTGGGGGGTGATGGTAATAGATCAGAGGAGAGGGTGGAGTGGATAGATGAGAAGCAAGATGGACAGGTCAAGAGGGCAGTGTGGAGTAGAAGGGTTGAATCTGGGATGGTGAGGAAACTGGTCCCATCTAGTACCAGAGTGCCTAATATCAGAATGGGGGGTCGCACATATAAGGCAGAGATGTGAGAGAATTTAGGAACAAATGACTGCCGATGCTGGAATCTGTCCTGACAACAGAAAATGCTGGTGATCACTGTGGGTGAGGCAGCATCCATATAGAGAGAGCAAGCTGATGTTTTCAGGTTAGATTACTCTTCTTTGGAGGTGATGTGCAGTGTGGAGGAGGCAGCATTTACACAATAGTGGGGAAGTGGGAATGCTGGGTTGGAGAAAGGGCATTGATAGTTCAGATTAAGTGCTTGGAATGTGAGAATGGCAGAACAATGGCATGGTTATGAACCCACTCCCACCCCCCCTTTAGCTTTACCTGTCACAGTCTCTGTCACCATGTCCTCTCTCCTCTTCCCCCGACTCCAGTGGGACTGTCTGCTCTATTCATCTGGCAGTTAGACACACCATTGTTCTGCCCTTCTCCCATTCTGGTGGAATGTCTGTCCATGTGAGGGAAAGCAGTAGGTCTGACACAATTGGCTTTCTCTCAGTACACTAGAAACAGCAAGAAACTGTTCTCCCTCAGGCAACATGTCAAAGACATTAACTTGCATCTGGGATGGCACCTCAGAATAAAACATTTTGAGGTATCTTTCAAAACTGATTATCAAACTACATTTCAAGTAGGGAGGTGTCAGGATAAATGACCCAAAACTTGGTCAAACAGACAGCTTTAAACTAGCCTCTGAAAGGAGGAAGTTGAGGAAGTGTGTGCAGGGAGGGAGTTGCAGAGCTGAATTCCCTGGTAGGTTGAAGGTTTATAGGGCTGGAGGCGATTGCAGAGCTGCGGAGGGATCTGGGAACTCCGGTGAATTCTGGAATGGAACCGATGATGTATCAGAAGTCACTGTAGCTCAGAGAGTTAAAAATCACACAACACCAGGTTATAGACCAACAGGTTTAATTGGACTATAACCTGGTGTTGTGTGACTTTTAATTCTGTCCACCCTAGTCCAACACTGGCATCTCCGAATCATAGCTCAGAGTGCAGAGTGTGATGGATACTGGGACTTTGTGTGTGAGAGGAGAAAGGGGTAGGGTTTTTGAGGGGCTGACAGTTGTAGAAGGTGACCAGGTGCATGTTGGAAATGACCAAGTCTGCAAATAACCAGCTGAGGTGGTCATCTTGGTGACGGCATTGCTCGCTGTGTTTCACTGGTATGATACCAAGAAGCAAGCTGTATGAACCAAACATCCTTATGTCTTCCAGTTTGAGCGCGACGTGATGGTCTGGAACAATAAGAAGTATGTCTCGAAGCCGCTGCTAGTGAAGGAGGACTCTGCCATCGCTCGGCATCGCCGCTGGTATGCCCAGTTCTACAGTCCGAAGAGCCCCCGCTTAACCATGCGGCACGATGATCTTGAGTGGTAACTGCTGCTCAGGGACTCCGTAAGTCCCGAGCTCCAATAACCTGCAGTGAACCTGTCCCTGAGAGAGAGGAGAGGAGCGGACTTGGGAATGGACTTGCTGCAGTCTCCAGGAGGGCGAGCAATGGATTCGGAATTCCCTCTTTTCAACTCATTGCTTCAAATGTTTGAGACAACTTCCAAACTGTAAAAATCATCCAAAGACTTGACTTCTCCTTGGCTATCAAGGAGAGAGAGTTTTATGCGTGTTTTCACAAGAGATTTTATACAATTATAACTTTTATTTTTTTTTTGCTGATCAGTAATATGTCTTAATGGTTGGAGTCTCAGGTGCATGACACAGGGTGAGCTCATCCTGGGGGGGGTGGGGGGGGGGCACAGAGGTGGGGGGGTGGGTGGTAGTGTCAGGTAACTGGCATTTGCCACTCCTTCCCATTTGGGGTGCACTTGGTGGTGAAGGCTCAAGCTGAGAGTGCAGGTTACTCAGACCCAAGCACCAGGAGGAGAGGGCAGGGCAGGGCAATCGAGTGTACGTGGGAGGGATTGGCTGTGTGGCCACAGTCATGGGAAAGAATCAAAACACTGGTTCTGGTTAACTCTGTACAGTGTAGCTCCTACCCTGCATTGACGGAGAATGTTCCTGCAACTCTCTGTGTGATAGGCTCGAGTCCATACCCAGTTTAGAAAAATCAATTCCAACAGTGAGATCCTGTCCTTCAGCCAGCCACGTCCACACACTGGGTACCCAGGGGAGTGGGCAGAGACGGGCAGAGTGTCACATTCACTGAGTGGGAGGAAGGAACAGAGGGTCATAGCTGCACAATCTGGGGAGGTGGGGGTCACAGTTGGGGTGGAGGGTAAAGGGCTGTTCAGTTTTACCTCCATGGGAATGCTCGCCCTGCATGTGGGAGTGGTTGAGGTGGGAGGGATAGGGAATCTCTGGCACTGTCTCCTGTGGTATTGGATACACACTCACGATAAACAGGGTGCTTCTCTAATGATGGAATTGTCCTGTTCTGCACTCTGAGCCTAGCTATTGTGTGTAACTCCCTCAACAACACTCTGAGGAATGGTCTCAACATATTTTTGTGATTTTATAGTCTAGTTGCATTTGTTTGGAATATAGATTTGAAATAAATATAATATAAAATTATCACTTATTAAAAATCAGGAGGAGCCAATGCTGACTCTGTCCTTCCTCCCTCAGCCTTGACTCCCCAGGCTATCGCTGAGGTTTTATCGCGTTGGGGACAGGGCAGCACGCACTCCTGTTGTCTTGTTAAATTGAATAAAGATGAAAAACTGTTCAGAGTGAGGACTACAATAGCACGACACTCTCACTGATCCTGTCCATACCCATACCACCCAAATCCTTCTCTTCCCAGTTCTCACCCTGCTGTGTTTTGCAGTTTTCTCTGTTGTCTGGCAGTCTTGACACTCCTGCCCTCACCTTGCCCCTGGCCTGTGGTGAGAGGATTGGGTGTGTGTGCCCTTCTGTTCCTGTATGTCTCCATGTGGAAGATGAAGGGATGTCCTGGGCCAAGAGGAGCAGTCAGGAGACAGGGCCCGTCTCCCGGAGATGATGCCATTCCAGAGAACTGGACAAAATGCACTGTGGGAATAAACCAAGAGCCACTCCAAGTACATCAGTTAAATCTGGGGCATTGCACTCTTGGATTCTCAGTCTCCAGTTTGGCACCTCTCCGGGCCAATCATCAACTGACTCCCTTGGTGGGAAGAAATGTTTTCCCTCGGTAAGTGGTTAGGGTCTAGATGTGTCTGCCTCACAGTGCGGTTAAGATGGGTTCAATTGAAGAATTCAAAAAGGACTTTTTTTTGAAAAGTTGGACTCTAAAGGAGACTAGCACCAAATGAGTTGCTCAGTCGCAGATCCAGTGCAAACACAATGGACTGTCCTTCACTGAATTCTGGGACCAGATACTTCTTCCTTCAGTATGTCCCCTCACCCCAGCTCAATTCCCATCAGACCAGACAGTCTCTGTGTAATTTGCTTATGTCATTGCCAAGCTCTCGAATCATGGAGTCACACAGTGTGGAAACAGACCATTTGGTCCAACATGTCCACCCGAACGAGGTTTCCCCACAGTCAGTTTTGTCCAGTTCTCTGGGATGGCATCATGTCTTTGGAGACAGCCCATTTCTGTGCTTGCATTTGGCTCATGTCCCTCTAAACCTTTTCTATTTATGTGCTTGTCTGAATGCCTTTTAAATGTTGCAATTGTATCTGCATCTACCACTTCCCCTGGCAGTTCATTAACCACCCTCGGTGTGAAAACGTTACCCCTCAGTTCCCTTTTAAATCTTTCTTCTCACCTTAAACTATGCTGCCTGGTTTTCAACTCCCCTACCATTGGGAAAACTCTTGCTATTCACTTTATTCACTGTGGATAAATGTATGGTTATCCACTTTGGTGGCAAGAACAGGAAGGCAGATTACTACCTAAATGGAATCAATTTATGTAAAGGGGCAGTACAGAGAGATCTGGGTGTACTTGTACACCAGTCAATGAAGGTAAGCATGCAGGTACAGCAGGAAGTGAAGAAAGCTAATAGCATGCTGGCCTTCATAACAAGGGGGATTGAGTATAGAAGCAAAGAGGTTCTTCTGCAGCTGTACAGGGCCCTGGTGAGACCACACCTGGAGTACTGTGTGCAGTTCAGGTCTCCAAATTTGAGGAAAGGCATTCAGGCTATTGAGGGAGTGCAGCGTAGGTTCACAAGGTCAATTCCTGGAATGGCGGGACAATCTTATACTAAAAGACTGGAGCAACTGGGCTTGTATACCCTTGAGTTTAGAAGACTGAGAGGGGATCTGATTGAGCTGTATAAGATTACTAAAGGATTGGACACTCTGGCGGCAGGAAACATGTTTCTGCTGATGGGTGAGTGCCGAACCAGAGGACACAGCTTAAAAATACGGGGTAGACCATTTAGGACAGAGATGAGGAGAAACTTCTTCACCCAGAGAATGGTGGCTGTGTGGAATGCTCTGCCCCAGAGGGCAGTGGAGGCCCAGTCTCTGGATTCATTTAAGAAAGAGTTGGATAGAGCTCTCAAGGATAGTGGAATCAAGGGTTATGGAGATAAGGCAGGAACAGGATACTGATTAAGGTGGTGCAGGCTCGAAGGGCAGAATAGCCTACTCCTGCACCTATTGTCTATTGTCTATTTATGCCCCTAATGATTTTATAAACCTCTATAGGGTCAGTCTCTGTTAGAAATTCAGACTTTAAGAGCCAGCAAGGAATGATGAAAAGATAATAGAGAAGTGGAGAAAACAGAATGAGAGGAAATCAGCTGGTGATTTCAAACTGGAGAGATTCCTCAAGTATTTAACAGAGAAAGATTAGGCACAGCTGCTGGTGTTCCTGAAGGGAGAGTGTGTGGGGAATTGATCATGGGAAACAAGGGAATAGCAAAGGCTTTGAGTAGATATTGTGTCTGCCTTCATGGTAAAGACTTAGAAAATTTGTCAAAAAGTAATTTGAATTTCAAGAGGTGATGGAGAAGGATGAACGTGAAACAATCATTAATACCAGAGAGAGCTACCGGGTCTAAAGGAGGACATGTCTGCAGGACCAGATGGTCTGCTTTATTGTGTATTAAAAGATGTATAAGTCCAGATAATCGATGCATTGGCTATCATCATCCAAAATTCTTTCAGTTCTGGGAGGACTGTAACATCTCAATGGAAAAAGAAGCAAAAAGCAGCAAAGAATTGACTAGTTGTCCTAACCTTTCTCATGTAATCCATTATGAAGTTAGTTCTTTGTCTCTCTCTCTATGTATTTCAATGTGACTCTGTGAAGGGGAAGTCCTGCTTAACTCATCTTTGAATGTTACTTTGTCAAAACCTCACAGAAGGTAGATGGGACTTCCAAGAGATACTTGACTTGGTGTGAGGGTTGAGCCCAGTGGCCGGGTTAAAGGATGAGGTTGCTAACAGGAAATGGAGGGGAGGGATAAATGGGTCATAGTTGAGAGTGTGTTGCTGGGAAAGCACAGCATGTCAGGCAACATCCGAGGAGCAGGAAAATTGATGTTTCGGGCCGGAGCCCTTCATCAGGAATGAGGCATGGAGCCTCAGGGGGTGGAGAGATAAATGGGGGGAGTGGGGGTGAAGGTAGCTGACAGTGCGATAGATGGATGGAGGTGGGGGTGAAGGTGATAGGTCGGGGGGAGGGTGGAGCAGATAGGTGGGAAGGAATATTGACAGGTGAGACAGTCCATGGTGACAGTGCTGAGCAGGAAGGTAGGAACTGGGGTAAGGTGGGGGGGAGGGGAAATGAGGAAACTGGTGAAGTTCACATTGATGCTCACCAATGGATCATATCCAGGTTAACAATCTATCATTAGTGGGATGTGACCAGGATCAGTGCTGAGGCCACAATACCACCAAAAATACACAGACAGTGACCAAATCAGTCTGCAAATCAGAGGTGACTGGCCAGGAAGAGATTGCTATTATCAGTTGGCTGGAAGGGAATGGGATGGAGGAATCTCCTGCAATCACAGATGCTTCTCTCCAATGCTCATGGAGGGGAGGAGAGGTTGTTGGGGGCGGGGTTGAGAACCTTTTACTGGATCCAGAAATTCCACCTGTGGAATCTGGGATGGAGGAGAGGGTAGAGAGGGAAGTGTGTCAGATGGGATGGGGCAGTGAGGGTGAATAGGAGTGTCTGCTGGAGGTGGAGAGAGAGAAAGTGGGTGGCTATAACAGTCCATCTGGCACACGAGGCACAAGAGATAGTTACAGGATGTCATCAGGAATCCTTCAGTTATACGGGACATTAGTGAGAGCAGATCTCAACTACTGTATGTACTTCTAAAAGGATGTAAACACATCAGAGGTGAATTAGAGGAAGTTCATTAGATTGATGCCTGGTATGAGTAAGTTGCCTTATCGGAGAACCTGAACAGGCTGGGCTTGATTCCACTGGAATTTAGAAGAGTTGGGGGAGGTGAGGTAGTGTCCCTACCTCCGAGTCAGGAGGCCTCAGATCAAGTCCCACCTCCTCCAAAGGTGTCTAATAACATCTCTGAACAGCTTGATTCGAACATGCCTAGAAACGTGACGTCTATAAGATCCTGAGTGGTCTTGGCTGGGACGGATATTCCCTCCTGTGGGTGAGTCCAAAACTACGGACCATTGGTTTCAAATTAGGGGCCATTCTTTCAGAATAGCGAATGGAAAAAATGCTTTCTCTGAGGGCTGTGCAATTTTGGAATTCCTCAGAAGGCAATGGAGATTAGATTAGATTAGATTACAGATTACATTACAGTATGGAAACAGGCCCTTTGGCCCAACAAGTTCACACCGACCCGCCGAAGCGCAACCCACCCATACCCCTACATTTACCCCTATATCTAACACTATGGGCAATGGGGCTTATTACATTTTTTTTAAGACTGAAATAGAGTCTTGTTCAGCAAAAGAATCAAAGGTTATCAGGATAGGTTAAAACATGGAATTTGGAAGATAATCAGATGAGGGTTGAGGAATGGGAGGAATTACACTACTAGATAGGTGTGTGGGAGAAGGAGACTGCAAGGAACATTGTCATCTTCCCTCTATGTATAGAGGACAGTTTTAAACCTGTTAAGAGAGAAATACTTGGCTAATTGGAATGCAAGTAATCTTTAAATCACAGATGCATTGCATTCCTTGTGGACGAATGTGGAATCTAGTTCAGGCATGACTATGATCTGAAAAATGTTGTCAATCCCACAGTTAAATTTAAGATTGAGATCTGTGATAAGTAAAAGGGGTAGCAATGCTTGATTAAAATGTTCCAGCTTTTGTGCACAATTGATGGAAATGCATTAGCTGTGATCTTGACAGTCTGTGGAAGGTATGGTTAGGGTGATGGTTTGTATGGAAAAGTTTCTGTCAGTTATTTTTCTGCAGCAGTCCTGATCTTTGCTTTAATAGTTGCCAGCATCGCATTTCCAGACTGCAATACTCACATAAATATACTCAACATGAAAGTTCCTCTCTCAGTGGAGAATTGAATTCTGGCACCTCCTTGCAGTGCCTTCTGTTTCTGAATGTCTGTATTTCAGTGACTGAATCTGAATCTGGAGCTATTATTCCACGTGGATCTGCCCAGAACCCGAGTCTGTGTCTGAGCTAAAATTCAGTTGAAAAGTATTGCATTCTCCCCTCAATTTAAATTTCACGCACAGGAATTTTTAAAGTTCTCATCTTTATTTTCAATCCCTACATTATTTTGCTGTTTTGTCTCTCTGTGATCTGTTTCAGCCTCGCTCTCTCCTTGATATCTGTAATTCTCTAATTCTGGCCTCTACCATTGGTGGCCTGGGCTCCAAACGTTAGGGTCTTCTCTCTGTCTCCCAGATCTACTTCAAGTCTCCAGGTCAAACTCTGTGATCATGTGTTTGGGCATTTGGACTAATACCTAAAAATGGTTTTGTCATTTTTTTAAATGCTTCTGAGAAACATGTTGTTTATGTTAAAAGTCATTATGTTAACATAGAACATTACAGTGCAGTACAGGCCCTTCGGCCCTCGATGTTGCGCCGCCCTGTCATACTAATCTGAAGCCCATCCCACCTACACTATTCCATGTACGTCCATTTGCCTGTCCAATGACAACTTAAATGCACTTAAAGTTGGCGAATCTACTACTGTTGCAGGCAAAGCATTCCATACCCTTACTACTCTCTGAGGAAGGGCTCATGCCCGAAATGTCGATTCTCCTGCTCCTTGGATGCTGCCTGATCTGCTGCGCTTTTCCAGCAACACATTTTCAGCGCTACTCTCTGAATAAAGAAACTACCTCTGACATCTGTCTTATACCTATCTCCCCTCACTTTAAAGTTGTGTCCCCTCGTGTTTGCCGTCCCCATACTTGGAAAAAGGCTCTCCCTGTCCACCCTATCTAACCCTCTGATTATCTTATATGTCTCTATTAAGTCACCTCTCAACCACCTTCTCTCTAGTGAGAACAGCCTCAAGTCCCTCAGCCTTTCCTCGTAAGACATTCCATCCATTCCAGGCAACATCCTAGTAAATCTCCTCTGCACCCTTTCCAAAGCTTCCACATCATTCTTATAATGCGGTGACCAGAACTGTACACAATACTCCAAGTGTGGCCGTACCAAAGCTTTGTACAGCTGCAGCATAACCTCCTGGTTCCAGACCTCAATCCCTCTATTAATAAAGGTCAAAACACTGTATGCCTTCTTAACAA
>NC_057739.1:4235603-4245641 GCF_004010195.1 Chiloscyllium plagiosum
CACCTACCTCCAAATCTAACTCCTGGCCAGGTTCATTACCCAGTACCAAATCCAACATGGCCTTGCCCATTGTTGGCTTGTCTACATACCGTATCAGGAAGGCATCCTGCACACATTGAGTTCTCCAATTTCAAATAACCTCCCTCCCCATCCCCCGGCTCCTTTCCCAGCCCTTCCCCTTCCCTTCCACTCCTCCCTGCCACCAACTGGATCCATTCCTACCATTAACCTGCCAGGTCGTACCCTCTACCTGTGCTCACCTCTCCCCACCTCACCAACTTGCCCTCACCACCCCCTTTATCTGCAGCTCTCCCTGCACCCACCCCCAGTCCTGAAGGAAGGTCACACCCGAAACGTTGACTTCTCCACCTCCTGATGCTGCCTGGCCTTCTGAGTTCTTCCAACCTCCTGCCTGGCTACCCTGAATATTCATGTCTAGGCCTTTATCACCTTGCAACTACATCTCAGTAACGACTATCGGATCACACCCATCGGTTTCTATTTGTACTATCAATTCATTCAACTTTTTTTTCAAAATCTGTGTGCATTTATATCAAAAGGCTTTAATTCTCTCTTTCTGTCTCTCTCTTCCTTTCTCTTTGTATTTTTCTTTCTTTCTTTCCTTCTTTCTTTCTTTTCACATTTTTCCCCTATTGTGATCTTTGTGTTGAATGACGGAATGGTTCAGGGGAGCTAATGCTCCATCTTACATTGAGCTTTATGAAATGTCACAGTCTTTGGGTGGAGACGGTTTAATTGCGTTGGAGTAGCTGAGGAGAGCAGATGTATCCTGCACGACTCTCGAGAGCCCTGCTGTGCCAAAGGACGAGGTTTTGAGGAGCATCTTGAAGGAGGACGCAAAGGCCAAGGCCTGGTTTGTTGAAAGCACAGCTTCCAATGATGGAGTCAGGAATTTCTCCAGAGACCAGAATGAGAGAGGAGCGCAGGGACAGACCTGGGAGGATTGCAGGAAGTTACAGAGATAGGGAAGGGGAAGGTCATGGGTGAGGATTTTAACACTATGGCGCTGCTCAGCTGCGAGCCTATATGAGGTTGGGGAGGATATGGGTAATGGGTGACTAGGTGTCGTTCATGTCAGGATATGGGCAGCACAGTTTGAGAGTGGCAAGTAGGAGGCTGGTGAGCCAGGGCTGGAATCACATCATCAAAGGCTTGGATGAGGCTTTCAGCAAGTGGGCGGCACGGTGACACGGTGACACTGCTGCCTCACAGCGCCAGAGACCCGGGTTCAATTCCCGACTCAGGCGACTGTCTGTGTGGAGTTTGCACGTTCTCCCTGTGTCTGCGTGGGTTTCCTCCGGGTGCTCCGGTTTCCTCCCACAGTCCAAAGATGTGCAGGTCAGGGTGCATTGGCCGTGCCCGCAGTGTTAGATGTCGGGGAATGGGTCTGGGTGGGTTGCTCTTTGGAGAGTCGGTGTGAGCTTGTTGGGTCGAAAGGGCCTGTCTCCACACCGTAAGTAATCTAACCTAATGCTGAGACAGGGGCAGAGTCAGCTCAGGTTGCAAAGTTCAAAAGGAGTTTATATCGATGACAATGTGGGTACTCGGCCTGCCTATCTCTGAAAGGAATATGATACTACGACAAGTCAGAAAACTAGCTGTTGTTTGCAGCCTCCTCCTGAGCGTGAATAATGAGCTACAGGTGTATGAGAAGAGTTCTGTGTATAATGGCTAGCTTGGAAACTCAATTTGTGCTGTTCCTTGTGAAACAGGAAGTGTTTGGGAAGGAAATGCGATACTGTACCATAGTTTTGTAACTTTTACCATGAGGCACTGACTGAGGAGATTCAGCTCAAGAAAGGACACAAGAGACAAAGCATGGTATTGACTGAACCCATCACAGAAGTAACGATGGTAAACATAACCCTGTATACCCTCTTCACCAGCATCTGAGGGTTTGTGCCAGATTCGGAGAGCTGTCCCACTGACTGGTCAATTACCAGTTTGGCCTCCACGTGGCTCCAGGCCCACTGGAAATTGAGAGACTCTCAACTGCCTTCTGTTGCAGTGCAACAAACGTTGGCCTTGCTAATGATGCCCACATCCTGTGGGAAAAGGGAAGAAGTTTAGACATTGGAGCAGATTTAGGGCGTGCAGCCTCACCAGTCTTATCTGCTTTTCAATAAGACCATGGCTAAATTTTTACATCAACTTCCTTCTCAATCCCTCAATATCCTGTCACTTTCAGCTTCATGAGCTCAAAGACTAAGTAACCTACTGAACAGCTCTGGATGGAGAATTTCAGAGATTCCCAGTCGTGTGGCTGAATAAATTCCTTCGGGAGGTAGGCCCTTCACTGTGCAGTGATTCAGAGTGAGCTCCTGTCTCTCACTGAACAAATGGAGAGTATGTTCGTATGGGAATGAAGAGAGCTGCTCTACCTGTGCTCCAGTCAGGTATTCATACCTGGCTTCAGGTAAGCCAGAATCCCTACTGTGACGAAACAAGCCACTCAGCCCATCGAGTCTGCATCCACCCTCCAAAGAGCATCCTACTCCCTCCCCAACGTTATTCCTTGTAATCTTGCATATTCCATCACAAATTCATCTAAACATCCCTGGACACTTTGGATAATTAAGGACAGTCAATCCACCTAACATGGACTGTGGGAGGAGAGTGTGCAAACTCCACACAGCCTGAGGCTGGAACCGAACCCGGGTCCCTGGTGGTGCAAAGCAGCAGTGCTGACCATTGAGCCACTGTGCCGCTCTTGAGTAATGGCCAGTCACAGCGTGAGGATTCCCTCCTGGATACACTCGGCCAACACATTTCGTCGGAAAGATCGAGAGACCAATCCTCAAATGGTGCACCGAGTGTCTGAGTGAGGAAGCTGGGTTAATACATCATTGGGTAAGGATGGCTCTTAGAAACAGATCTTGCAACTTAGAAAAGCATGCAGTGTCACTGTAGGGGGCGGTCAATGTCAGAACATTCAGGAGGAGGAACATAATCAGAAAATGAACCCACTCAGCCCCCCCCCCCCCCCCAGTCCTGTTCCTCTACTCAGTAATTTAGGAGTGATCTGTCACTTCACTGCACTCACCGGTCTCTGCCTCATACCTGTGAATACTTTAACAGAATTAAAACAATCAGGATCTCTCAATGTCAGATTGAAAATGTGCAAATGATACCATATATTCCAAACCAAAGAGCAGTCAGACATCCTAATTCTAGTCTATTGCAAGCAGGCTCTTACAGAGTTAATTTCCTTAGTGGGGAAACTTCAAGAACAATTATTTGGTGAAGATGAGAGGGGAAAGATTTAAAAGGGATCTAAAGGGTGCCTTTTTCACACAGAGGGTGGTATGTGTATGGAATGAGCTGCCAGAGGAAATGGTGGAAGCTGGTACAATTGCAACATTTAAAAGGCATCTGGATGGGTATATGAATAGGAAGGGTTGAGAGGGATATTGGCTGAGTTCTGGCAGGTGGGACTAGGTTAGTCCCATTTGAAGGTTGAGAGGTGACTTAAGTGAGACATATAAGATAATCAGAGGGTTAGGTAGGATGGACAGTGAGAGCCTTTTTCCTCAGATGGTGATGGCTAGCACGAGGGCCATAACTTTAAATTGAGGGATGATAGATATAAGACAGATGTCAGAGGTAGTTTCTTTACTCAGAGAGTAGGAGGAATGTGGACTGCATTGCCTGCAATGGTAGTAAACTCGACAACTTTAAGGGCATTTAAATGGGCATTGGATAGACCTATGGATGAGAATGTATAGTTGTAGGTGAGATAGGTTTCAGATTGATTCCAGAGGGTGGATGGGCCTGTACTGCGCTGTAATGTTCTCTGTTCTATTAAATTAGGATATCTGGTCAGCATGGATGAGTTGGACTGAAGGGTCTGTTTCCATGCTGTACGTCTCTATGACTCTGTTGAAAAGGTTTCCTCCACCCTTGTGGGTGGAGATGTTTCTTCTGACTTTGTTCCTGAATGCTCTGGCTGCATTGTTTAAACCGTGCCCCTGTCCTAGCCTCCCCAACCAGGCAGGGCAAATCATTTCTCTCTTGCCAAGCCCCTAACTATATTCCCAGAATCCTCTCAGCATTCGATCAGCCTCTTTGATATCATTCAATAACTTTTCCCAAGCGTTGATAAATCTCCCCATATCATTCTGAATTGCAGAGACGTTTTGTCTGATTTCTCCTCAGAATTAAACCCAGATCTCCAGGTTTCATTCTGGTCCTCTCTACAAGAACCAATACCACAAAACCAACTCTGACTGTGATAGCACTGTGACTGTGTGATCCTGTATAAGTTCATTGTGACATTTCCAACAGTTTAACCAGGTGTACTGCTGTGTCAGAGCCACCGGCACTACCTCCTGAACGTGCAGGCTAACTCAAAACATTTATTCCTTAAAATTGCTCCTGAAAATGAACTTTTTTTGCAGAAGGTTTTCATCAGCCAATCGAATATTGCTTCAAGTGGCATGGCCTGGTTTAATAACATTCCTGTGAAATGACTCAAGGTGGTTGACTACATTCAAGATGCTATGTAAATGCATGTTGTTGTTGCCTGATCTTGCCTGGTCCGTGAACTCAGACATAGTTAGGCTGTGAGTGATAACAGAGAAGGGATAATGAGTAACTACTGTCTGTGTGTGTGTGTGTGTGTGTGTGTGTGTGTCTATGGGCGGCACGGTGGCACAGTGGTTAGCATTGCTGCCTCACAGCGCCTGAGACCCGGGTTCAATTCCCGCCTCAGGCGACTGACTGTGTGGAGTTTGCACGTTCTCCCCGTGTCTGCGTGGGTTTCCTCCGTGTGCTCTGGTTTCCTCCCACAGTCCAAAGATGTGCAGGTCAGGGTGAATTGGCCACGCTAAATTGCCCGTAGTGTTAGGTAAGGGGTAAATGTAGGGGTATGGGTGGGTTGCGCTTCGGCGGGTCGGTGTGGACTTGTTGGGCCGAAGGGCCTGTTTCCACGCTGTAATGTAATCTAATCTGTGTGTGTGTGTGTGTGTGTCTGTGTATACGTGTGATCTAAGTTATGATAAAGGCCAGCAATTGATGGGGTGAGCCGCTGGTGGTTTCGAGTTCTTTAACCTCAGCTCTGGCTGAATCAAATACATTTGCAGGAGCTGAGACAGAGCATGCTGTGTGACGTTCACACCGATAATTCAGAGAATCATCTGCAAACACCCTTCTGCATTGCAGGCTCTACTCTTCACCTCTTTTATCAACAAGCCTAGCATTCTCTGCAGCCCTGTCCAAATCCACGTATGGACCCTGGCCATCTCTGTTATGTCTTTGAGACCTTGGAAATCCAATTCTGTTTTTCGTGTGTTCCCCAATTTTGGGTTAGCAGCAGCAGCGAAAACTGTCTGATTTGAGATTCAAATCCCAAATCTTACAACCTCTCTGACTCTCTTCACAAATGACAAAATTGCCCCTCAAGATGAACCTTTCGGCAGAAGGCTTTGATCGACCAATCGAATATTGCTTTGAGCGGCACTTCTTGGTTTAATAACATTCCTGTGAAATGTCTTGAGGCTGGTTACGACGTTGAAGTTGCTACGTAAATGCATGTTGCTGCTGCCTTGTCAGTGGCACTGAGCTGCCTTTTGGGTTTTCAGTGAGTGGTCATGGCAGGGGTTCTCAGTAAAATGATGCTGTGCTTTACGGTAGCTGATTCACTCAGAAGGGTGAGGTTTGTGTGTGGGTGTGGAGTGTTTCAGCTACGGGAATTCCCCATTCTTGTTCAGCAACCCACCAGGACATTTCATGAGAAAGGTTTCCAATGGTAATCAATGGGTTTGGTTTTTGACTTACTCATGCTCCCTTGGTGCTGCTGAGCCAAGAAGGAAGGGCACTAAGGGACATCCCTGGGCACGAAGGGAGAAATTAGCACGGCTAATCCACACTAACCTGCACATCCCTGAGCACTATGACAAAAATTCGCACAGCTCGTCCACTCTAACCTGAACAACCCTGGGCACGAAGGGAGAAATTAACATGGCCAATCCAACCTAACCTGCATATCCCTGGGCACTATGAGACAAATTAGCACGGCTAATCCACCCTAAACTGCACATCCCTGGGCACTATGAGACAAATTAGCACAGATAATCCACCCAAACCTGCACATCCCTGGGCACTATGAGACAAATTAGCAAGGTTAATCCACCCAAACCTGCACATCCCTGGGCACTATGAGACAAATTAGCACGGCTAATCCACCTTAACCTGCACATCCCTGGGCACTATGAGACAAATTAGCACGGCTAATCCACCCTAACCTGCTCATCGCTGGGCACTATGGGACAAATTAGCACAGCTAATCCACCTTAACCTGCACATCTCTGAACACTACGGACAAATTAGCATGGCCAATCCAACCTAACCTGCACATCACTGGGCATTATGGGACAAATTAGCACAGCTAATCCACCCTAACCTACTCATCGCTGGGCACTATGGGACAAATTAGCACAGCTAATCCACCTTAACCTGCACATCTCTGAACACTACGGACAAATTAGCATGGCCAATCCACCCTAACCAGCACATCACTGGGCACGATGGGACAAATTAGCACGGCTAATCCACCCTAACCTGCACATCCTTGGGCACGATGGGACAAATTAGCACAGCTCATCCACCCTAACCTGCAAATCCCTGGGCACTATGGGACCAATTAGCACGGCTAATCCACCCTAACCTGCACATCGCTGGGCACTATGGACAAATTAGCACAGCTAATCCACCCTAACCTACACATCTCTGGGCACTATGGACAAATTGGCACAGATAATCCACCCTAACCTGCACATCCCAGGGGGACTATGGACAAATTGGTACAGATAATCCACCCGAACCTGCACATCCCTGGGCACTATGGGACAAATTAGCTCGGTTAATCCAGCCTAAACTGCACATCCCTGGGCACTATGAGACAAATTAGCAAGGTTAATCCACCCTAACCTGCACATCCCTGGGCACTATGAGACAAATTAGCACAGCTAATCCACCCTAACCTGCTCATCGCTGGGAACTATGGGACAAATGAGCACGGCTAATCCACCCTAACCTGCACATCCCTGGGCACGATGGGACAAATTAGCACAGCTAATCCACCCTAACATGCACATCCCTGAGCACTATGGGACAAATTAGCATGGCCAATCCACCCTAACCAGCACATCCCTGGGCACGATGGGACAAATTAGCACAGCTCATCCACCCTAACCTGCACATCCCTGGGCACTATGGGACCAATTAGCACGGCTAATCCACCCTAACCTGCACATCCCTGGGCACTATGGACAAATTAGCACAGTCCATCCACCCTAACCTGCACATCCCTGGGCACGATGGGACAAATTAGCACAGCCCATCCACCCTAACCTGCACATCCTTGGGCACGATGGGACAAATTAGCACAGCTCATCCACCCTAACCTGCACATCCCTGGGCACTATGGGACCAATTAGCACGGCCAATCCACCCTAACCTGCACATCCCTGGGCACTATGGGACAAATTAGCACGGCTAAGCCACACAAACCTGCATATCTCTGGGCACTACAGGACAAATTAGCACAGCTAATCCACTCTGCCCTGCACATCCTCGGGGAATTTTGGACGAATTAGCACAGCTAATCCACCCTAACCTGCACATCCCTGGGGGACTATGGACAAATTGGCACAGATAATCCACACGAACCTGCACATCCCTGGGCACTACGGGACAAATTAGCACGGCTAATCCACCCTAACCTGCACATCCCTGGGCACTATGGGACAAATTAGCACGGCTAATCCACCCTAACCTGCACAACCCTGGGCACTACGGGACAAATT
Source organism: Chiloscyllium plagiosum (assembly GCF_004010195.1). Lineage (NCBI taxonomy): Eukaryota > Metazoa > Chordata > Chondrichthyes > Orectolobiformes > Hemiscylliidae > Chiloscyllium > Chiloscyllium plagiosum. Next base: position 4,243,430 of record NC_057739.1, read on the forward strand.
AGCACGGCTAATCCACCCTAACCTGCACATCCCTGGGCACTATGGGACAAATTAGCACGGCTAATCCATCATAACCTACACATCTCTGGGCACTATGAGACAAATTAGCACAGCTAATCCACCCTAACCTGCACATCTCTGGGCACTATGGGACGAATTAGCACAGCTAATCCACCCTAACCTGCACATCCCTGGGCACGATGGGACAAATGAGCACGGCTAATCCACCCTAACCTGCACATCCCTGGGCACTATGGGACAAATTAGCACGGCTAATCCACCCTAACCTGCACATCCCTGTGCACTATGGGACAAATTAGCACGGCTAATCCATCATAACCTACACATCTCTGGGCACTATGAGACAAATTAGCACAGCTAATCCACCCTAACCTGCACATCTCTGGGCACTATGGGACAAATTAGCACAGCTAATCCACTCGAACCTGCACAACCCTGGGCACTATGGGAGAAATTAGCTCGGTGAATCCACCCTTACAAGCACATCCCTGTGGGACTATGGGACAAATTAGCACAGCAAATCCACCCTAACCTACACAACCGTGGGCACTATGGGACAAATTAGCACGGCTAATCCACCCTAACCTGCACATCCCTGGGCACTATGAGACAAATTAGCACAGCTAATCCACCCTAACCTGCACATCGCTGGGCACTATGGACAAATTAGCATGGCTAATCCACCCTAACCTGCACATCCCTGGGCACTATGGGACAAATTAGCACGGCTAATCCACCCTAACCTGCACATCCCTGGGCATGATGGGACAAATTAGCACAGCTAATCCACTCTAACCTGCACATCCCTGGGCTCTATGGGACAAATTAGGACGGCTAAAACACCCTAACCTGCACATCCCTGGGCACTATGGGACAAATTAGCATGGCCAATCCAACCTAACCTGCACATCGCTGGGCACTATGGGACAAATTAGCACAGCTAATCCACCCTAACCTGCACATCCTTGGGCACGATGGCACAAATTAGCACAGCTAATCCACCCTAACCTGCACATCCCTGAGCACGATGGGACAAATTAGCAAGGATAATCCACCCTAACCTGCATATCTCTGGGCACTATGGACAAATTAGCACAGCTAATCCACCCTAACCTGCACATCCCTGGGCACTATGGGACAAATTAGCATGGCTGATCCACCCTAACCAGCACATCGCTGGGCACTATGAGATAAATTAGCACAGCTAATCCACCCTAACCTGCACAACCCTGGGCACTATGGGACAAATTAGCACAGCTAATCCAACCTAACCTGCACATCGCTGGGCACTAATGGATAAATTAGCACAGCTAATCCATCCTAACCTGCACATCTCTGGGCACAATGAGACAAATTAGCACAGCTAATCCACTCTAACCTGCACATCACTGGGCACTAATGGATAAATTAGCACAGCTAATCCATCCTAACCTGCACATCGCTGGGCACTATGAGACAAATTAGCACAGCTAATCCACCCTCTCCTGCACATCTCTGGGCACTATGTGACAAATTAGCACAGCTAATCCACTCTAACCTGCACATCCCTGGGCACTATGGGACAAATTAGCACGGCTAATTCACCATAACCTACACATCCCTGGGCACTATGGGACAAATTAGCACAGCTAATCCACTCTAACTTGCTCATCACTGGGCACTATGAGACAAATTAGCACAGCTAATCCATCCTAACCTGCACATCGCTGGGCACTATGGGATAAATTAGCACAGCAAATCCGCCCTAACCTGCACATCGCTGGGTACTATGGGACAAATTAGCACAGCTAATCCACCCTAACCTGCACTTCCCTGGGCTCAATGGGACAAATTAGCTCGGTTAATCCACCCTAACCTGCACATCCCTGGGCACTATGAGACAAATTAGCACGGCTAATCCACCCTAACCTGCACATCCCTGGGCACGATGGGACAAATTAGTTCGGTTAACCCACCCTAACCTGCACATCCCTGGGCACTATGGGACAAATTAGCTTGGTTAATCCACCCTAACCTGCACATCCCTGGGCACTATGAGACAAATTAGCACGGCTAATCCACACTAACCTGCACATCCCTGGGCACTATGACACAAATTAGCACAGCTAATCCAGCCTAACCGACACATCCCTGGGCACTATGGGACAATTTAGCACGGCTAATCCACCCTAACCTGCAGATTCCTGGGCAC